>NC_092815.1:29277019-29417019 GCF_023375885.2 Dermacentor andersoni
AGGCGTCTCGTAATTCTTGCACATTCCCTGTTCACGTCGCATAATCGTGACGCTTTTTCGGGAGACTAGAGAGAGAGAGAGAGAGAGAAACAGAAGACAGGAAAGGCAGGGAGGTTAACCAGACGCACGTCTGTTTTGCTAACCTGCACTAGGGGAGGGGATCGAGAGACCATAAGGTTTCACGAAACCTGAGTTCTAGGAAGGTCCACAAGTAACACGGTTCGGTTGGTATTGCGAGCTTTCTTTACGAACAAGCATTCTGTATATAAGCGAGGCATCAACTGCATTGCATGAGGCCAAGCTTGACACCTCGAACGCATGTATCTGACACGCGCAGTAGCTCTTGCTGATATGCTTTCACGCTTACATATTAAGCAGTGGCATGCGCTCGAACGAGCTTATAAATCGGTTGGCCTGTTTACAGAAATAAACAGCTGGCAGTAGCGTTCGTCCTTGTCTGTTGCCAGCGTCTGCGTCCAAAATATTTTGCCCCCGCGATGTTTTCTAGTCAACACATCGCATCACAGTTCAACATCGAAGCTGGCGAGAGAGCTGTAGTCAGTATGAATGTGTCATACATTATGTACAACGTATGCACCCACTAAGGGACAACTACACGCCAACAATCTACGTGCAGCGACCACTACACGACTTGCATGCACCCAATCTGACGACGGCTTTTGGAAGTTGAAACGTCAAACAAGACCGCCTAATTAAGGTGATACGTTACTGCATACGCATCCTCGTCGCATTCGTATGTATTGTAACATCGTTTTCGCGAAGACGAGAGCTCGAGCGTCTGCTCGAAGTCTTGCCAGCGACTATTTGGTTCGCGGCACTGTACATATGCATGCCATGCTATAGAAGCAAGCAAGCAAGCTATTTTGCATCGGGTCATCTCCCAGTGTACAAGCGGGTTCCCGCCACCAGCGGTTGTCGCACCTTTTACATCGAGCCAACGGTTCTTGTGTGCGGCGGTGGCGGCGACTTGTGGCAGCGTAATCGGTATCCTACGAGCGCATTTGTGCAGAGCTGAGCCGCAGTAGAGTCGGCGCAGCATTAGCAGCAACGTGCGCCGGAGCTAAGAGTGTATAGCTTACTTGTGACGTCGCAGACGCAGCTTGTCACCGTGCTACACTATCCAAATCCACGATAACGTCAGTTCACCATATCAACACGCGCACACATAGTTTTGCTTTTTTTACTGCAGTGGCCGTTTTGCATTGCATTGTCACTGTTATCGGTTTGTCGCTCGGTGAATGACGCGCCTGTCGTGCTGTCATGTTTCTTGTCTACGCAGCTTGTCAAAGTGCTGTTAGTATACCGTAGGATGGCGGCCATGATGATGTCAATGCAAATAATCTATAAAGTACTAGGCCAACGACTTAGCTCTTATATAGCAAAATCGTTTGAATATACTATAGGGTATAGCCGACGAATTGCACCGGATACAAGGGTTTGCAGTTTTCGGTAGATTTCAGGCAGTCGCAAACCAGACCCCAGCAGGACTTTCTTCGATTGGTGTGAGAGCTCCTCTATACAGATTCGCTGTCTTTGATATACGAATTGCTCGGATTTGCACAATACGACCTGCGAAAACTATTTTTGATAGGATGGGACACCCATGCTCTTTTTTACACGTGACAATAACGCACGGCTTAGCAAAATCACTGCCTTGCGCTGGCTTCGACACCACTATTACCGCCTTGCTACCTGACTAAAACGCACACAAAAAAGTGCATAAGAAGTAACGGTGTTTGTCTACAAGATCCCACGGTGTCTTTCGACAATTTCTACATACCACCGGTTTACGCACAGTGTTTGTGGCAGGGCTTTCCAGCTCGCTTCAGCCGTCGGACTGCATACATTGTAGTACATATACAGCAATCACCGCTGGCCGCGATTGAGCTCTTCTATCGCAGACCCCGCGTCTTGAGACCCAATGGACATGCGGCCTTGGACTTCTATTCAACAACTGTTCGCAGTATATATAAAGGCTATATACGTACAGGATTGAACAGAGATATATAATCGTAAGGGCGATACAAGGCTCCTTTGCCTTGTATGTACGCGCCGCTTAAATGTATTTCTTATCGTTCGAGCATCTGCAGCAGTTCTTTGCTATTGTGTATACGAACAACGGTCTGCGCCGTGTCTGTGGCGTTAAGTCTCGTGCATGCAGGTGGCAACGCTTCCTCGTGTTGCCCGCGCCTTAATCACTGCCGGGCATTGTCAGTGTCGTCATCCCATGGAAAGCCTTGTCGTTGCCCCCCCCCCCCCCCTCTCACTCTCTCAACAGTGCACGATGCAAGCTTAATTGTGTGAATATCTCTTCCTTCGTACGCCGTCCTCCACGACGCTCATTATTAAGTTTTCTTCTCACGTCCATGCATATATTCATTTGCTACACAATCGCGATATTTTCCTCGTTATTAATATAATTTCTCGCTCTCCTTCAATAGTTCTGCGCACTTTCCTATGTATATTCGTCTCTCATTTTTTCCCCACCGGAATTATCTTCCTGCACGCACTCTAACTAATTTGATGTATAAGCCGCGGAGAAGCAAGCGAAACAACGTTGATATTCTGCCTTTAAAGCAATCGTGCACTTACTGTAATCCTGCAAGAAGTCATTCCGCCATTTTGCTCTGCTCTTTCGTCTGTTCGCCTTCCCTTCCTGTTCAGTTCGCCTCCTCACGTACGCGCTAATTCATTTCTCATACGCCGCGAACACTGCTGCGCTAAAGGCTCGCTGCCGTTTTTTTTCTCCCCACGCTTTTCTCCCTGTATTCCCTATTCAAGGCGTTTCTGATCTGTGCCTAGCAATTCATTAGGAGAGCTTTAGAAATAGCGGACGCAAGCGGCTTACTCGTATACTCAACCCACTTCCCTTCGTTCTGCGCATGCGCAAAAACTAAACTCTTCCGTTTTCTTTTCTTTTCTTTTTTTTGTTTTTAAGTATACCCAGGGCAACTATAGCGTCCGCCGACTTTAGCTCAACAGCTCCTAAACTTCCCTGTCCGCCGCACGCGTACGCCCGCGTATTGTAACACGCGCAGCCGGGCGATTCATTAGCGGCGGTTCTCCTCTCCTCACTTTCTCAACGCCAATGGGGCCGGGCCGTTCGGTGACACGCGCGCCATCAATTTGACCGATGCCGTCAGCGCGGCAACGCCGGCCGTTCGGTCCAATTTCGAGGATGCGGCCGTTCGGACGCCGCAGGCGAGATGGATGACCGCGGGCGGCGGGGGGAGACCGACCAGCAGCGCCGGATACGGAGACGCGCGTGCGTGTATACGTGGGCGGCGATTTTTTTTTTTTTTCGTCTTTTCAAGAAGATACACGAGACAGCGATAAATAAACCGGTCCAGCCTGGCCGCATCGCCGAAGTGGACGTTGCGGCTGCGCGGCGCGGCCCGCCGCGTCATCAATAAACACTCGCCAGGTCAGCGAGATGCGCGCGCCAGCGACGGCTCGGTCATAACGCGCGCGTGGTACGCGCGTGTTGCGCAAGCATTGCGTATACGTTGTTTGTGTACATTGTGGTCTTCACCCGCGACGCTCACGGCGCGCACGCTCCGATTCCGCGCGCGCCGGACGACCACCGCGGGTTCGAGCACTCCGAGCCGCCATGCGTGCAGGGCACCGCGCGCCCGCGCCTGCTCCGGCCCGCTCCGTGTGCCGACGTGCAGCTGCGCGCGTACGCGCCCCGCCGACCCCACAGCTTAGGGGAAGGCGAGACCGCGCGCGCAACAAGGGAGACCCTAGGCAAATCTCTCGAGAAGTCATAAAGAACATTTATTGAGCTGGGACTCAATAGAAACATCAGTTTTAACGTCACGTCCGAATATGAATCTAATTACACAAAACATGGCCGAATGGTCGCCGGTGGCCGCTAATGGCGCACCGCGACAGAGAGAGAACAAAGAAACGAGGAACAAAGAACCCCAGCAGTAAGAGGTTGCCTATCCTTCGGTCAGCGCCTGCCATCGTGCGCCCCACAGCAGAGAAAAGGGGAAATAGAGAGAAACGACAGACGAACAGACGGGGGCACGATCGGCAGACGCTGCCTCAGGACATCGAGACGACGGAAGAGTGCGCGCGCGCCCGCCGAGGCCGGGACCCCGACGAGCCGAAGTAACCATCGGCCGGCGGCGGACAAAGGGGGCCGCCGCCGGCGGAGAGGAACACGTACGCACCTTCAGACGCCCCGATGTGGTCACCGCGCGCGCCCGTCTTGCGCGCGCTTACCCGGAGCGCCCGCAAGCAGGGCCCGAATCCCGCCAAAATGTCGGCCAATGAGGGAAGCCTGTTGACCTTCCCGTGGGCGGGATGACAGCAGAGTGACAGTGTTTTATGACCCGCTGCCACCCCGTCCAGGCAAGGAGGAGAGGGACACGGAGCCCCCGGCAACACAACGCAATGGCTCCACACAACCACCGCGAGAGCCCGAAAAACGCCGCGAGAGCCAGAAACCCCACATCCCTCCCTCCTTAAATGCTCCCTACCAATGCAAGGCTGGTGGCTCCGATGTCAGCCAAAGAAGAAAAGAAAACAAACAACAAAGAAATAGTCATTACGTTGCCAATACCTGAGGCATCCATTGGCAGTTTGAACCTAAAATCACCAGCCCCCAAAACATAAATAAAAGAAGACATCAAAGGAAGAAAAGCAAGCTATTAGAACAAATTAAACAGGGAGGTCAGAGGTGCACAACACAAAAGACGGTCCATACGCTTGAACGCGAACATGCACAATAAAAGCATTCACAGAAGAAAATGTAAGAGCAACAATAAAAGACAAACGCTTACGCCGAGACATAATGATATTCAGACACAAACGCGAACAAGAGAAAATGACAAAACGTTGGCCTATACAATCAATCAAAACACAAGAGAATAACAAACGGTTAAGAGGATGTACCGAGAATGTCCGCGTTAAATATCTCCGGCGAGCACGAACAAAGCCCGCATGCCACGCGTGCGACTCCAAGCCACTTCAACGGCGTCCGGCAGCTGCCTCTGGTGCCGGTGCTTCTGGCGGTGTCCGCTCCATGGTACAGCCATGATCCGCGCCAATCTTCGTGACCGCACAGCCCTATCCACAGCCCCGCCGTCGCCAGGCTTCGATCCAGGTAGACATCACCCGTTGACGCAACACGGCAGCGAAGACACACGCGAAACACTCTCAAAACGCAAAACACATAGATACAAATAGATGACTAACATAAAAGCAACACGAACCATACCTAAGGAAACACATACATAAAAGCAAAACGAAGACGGCTAGGTAAGACACAGAGAAACGAGTAGCCTAACAAAGCAGCACTGAACAAAGGGAAAACAAGGACAGAGAAAGACGGATAGCAGCCTGCCTGATTGCAGCGAAGTGGATAGCTGAGAGCTTTTTGAAGAAGAATGGGTGGCTGATCCAAAGTTGTGGATCCGCATAGGCATGCCTCATCTCAGTATAAATGATTACTCCGTCTGAGTTCAGCCGGACACAGTAAACGTGGTCTTCACTAGCGCGATGACATACGACTTCGACGCTAGCGGAAATTCCTTCCACGGACGCACACTGTCCATCCGCGACACCAATCAAAATTGACTTCGAATACGCGATGTCTATGTGATGAACAGACGTGGAAGGTTCGGCGATGGACGAAGAGTCGCTCCACGCCGGGCCAAGTCACAGCGCGAATCGATTTTAACGAAAACCTTGGCGCTCTGATGACCGTGCGATACTTGCCGGAGGGGTGCTCTCCGGCGCCGGGGATTACCACCTCAAACACAGCTCTCAGATTGCGGTGTTAGCGGGTAGCACGCTATCCTCATTGGCCGAGCTCGTTGTGACCCCGCAGAGCGAACCCACCCGGGGCAACAGCGACACACGCTGTATCCGGCCCCGCGCGCCCGTTGCAATACAAGCAACGCTACGGCGCCCGCGCCCGTGCAATACCAGCCACGTTCCGGCGCTCCGCCTCCCTGAGGCTTCCGAAGAACTATTTACAATTATTTACAAACGGGTCACTCTGCGGTCCCTTCGGCGCTCTTCGGGCCGTGTAAAAAAAATACAAAATGACGATTCCGACACCCTAGTGGGGGTGGCTGGTTTCGTTCCCCCGGCTGGCTTTCCACCCGGGCTGTCCTCCATGTCATCGCCGCGGGGTTGCGGGGGAGCGTCCCCTTCTGCGCGCGCGACGGTGGGATGCCCGGGGCGCTTGCCTCTTCGCGGAGCTGGCTTGTTTTGTGGCCTTTGTCTCCGCTCGGCCATTGCGCTGCCAGTTTTGCCCCTCAATTGATGGTGCAGAAGGCACCACCACTAAGCAGTCTGCCTAAATGGAGAATTTCAGTGGCAGAGGGCATATTAATAGTGCGTCAGCTATCACGGCTTGAATTTTGCGAGGAAAGGCGCGCAGCAACTGAAAACTGCCGGGAGGGCCCCCGAGCCGCACCAACAATAGCAAAAACCGCGTATATCTGCAGAGTTAGCCCGCCCAAGAGGCACTGTCCCGAGCAGTCCGCGCAATTAGCAGCCGCCAGAATGGTAATGATGCTAGAGACTCATGGAAATCCGTCGGACTCACCGAATCGTTGAGCAGATGGAAGGACGGAAAAGTCAGCCCTCCCGGTACGAATCGACGAGACCTCCGGCCCCGCATGGTCTCCACAATCGATGACGACTGCAGCATCTTGGCGGCCACTTGACTCCTTTCCTCGTCCGCGCTTCGCAGCGAGGAACTTCGAAGCGGTGGTCCGATACGCTTACCACGCTACTTTTACTGAGGCGAGGTATGACAGAAAGAGTGAGAAGAAAATAGGCGAATTCGGCACACAGATGATAGACATGGCTCGGTTGACAAAGTGCGTTCGCAACGCAGCCTCTGCAACGCAGCAGCCCGGACACTCGGCGGCCAGAGGCTGATTAGGCTCCTGGCCCCACGTTGGGCGCCAGTTTGTGGTCTTCACCCGCGACGCTCACGGCGCGCACGCTCCGATTCC
Source organism: Dermacentor andersoni (assembly GCF_023375885.2). Lineage (NCBI taxonomy): Eukaryota > Metazoa > Arthropoda > Arachnida > Ixodida > Ixodidae > Dermacentor > Dermacentor andersoni. Next base: position 29,284,021 of record NC_092815.1, read on the forward strand.
GCGCGCGCCGGACGACCACCGCGGGTTCGAGCACTCCGAGCCGCCATGCGTGCAGGGCACCGCGCGCCCGCGCCTGCTCCGGCCCGCTCCGTGTGCCGACGTGCAGCTGCGCGCGTACGCGCCCCGCCGACCCCACAGCTTATGGGAAGGCGAGACCGCGCGCGCAACAAGGGAGACCCTAGGCAAATCTCTCGAGAAGTCATAAAGAACATTTATTGAGCTGGGACTCAATAGAAACATCAGTTTTAACGTCACGTCCGAATATGAATCTAATTACACAAAACATGGCCGAATGGTCGCCGGTGGCCGCTAATGGCGCACCGCGACAGAGAGAGAACAAAGAAACGAGGAACAAAGAACCCCAGCAGTAAGAGGTTGCCTATCCTTCGGTCAGCGCCTGCCATCGTGCGCCCCACAGCAGAGAAAAGGGGAAATAGAGAGAAACGACAGACGAACAGACGGGGGCACGATCGGCAGACGCTGCCTCAGGACATCGAGACGACGGAAGAGTGCGCGCGCGCCCGCCGAGGCCGGGACCCCGACGAGCCGAAGTAACCATCGGCCGGCGGCGGACAAAGGGGGCCGCCGCCGGCGGAGAGGAACACGTACGCACCTTCAGACGCCCCGATGTGGTCACCGCGCGCGCCCGTCTTGCGCGCGCTTACCCGGAGCGCCCGCAAGCAGGGCCCGAATCCCGCCAAAATGTCGGCCAATGAGGGAAGCCTGTTGACCTTCCCGTGGGCGGGATGACAGCAGAGTGACAGTGTTTTATGACCCGCTGCCACCCCGTCCAGGCAAGGAGGAGAGGGACACGGAGCCCCCGGCAACACAACGCAATGGCTCCACACAACCACCGCGAGAGCCCGAAAAACGCCGCGAGAGCCAGAAACCCCACAACATATATGTGTGTGGCCCATAACTCGGCCGCACCCGGTTGCTCCGTTAATAAAGCAGACCCCTCTCTGTGTATGAGATACTTCCTGAGGACCTTTCTCTGAAAACGTTCATTAAACATTGCCCCGAATTCACGTAACTGGTATCCGCGACGAGAAGAGAATGATAAGTTAATGGAGAAGGGCGAAGGAGCCAACAAGAACTACGTGAAGGAGAAGGCTGCGAGGGCTAATCTCAGTTCGAAGTGTACGTGTCGTTGAGAACGAGCCGAGCAACTAAAGCTAGCACGAACCGGCGCTCTGCCGGTGAGTACGTGGGCGATACCGCGAACAAGTGGATCGCGGCATCTCCTGTTTTATTAACACTCGATAATTCGTGACGAGCCATGGCTAATGAAAGGATGACGTGTTTCATGCTGTTATGACGCATGCTATTATGATTTAGCCCTCAGCGTCACCAGGGCTTTCCGGTCGTCCGTGTAGAACGCAAAATCTAAGCCGTGGTTTTGAAAGCTGCCGATCGCGCCTATCGCCTAATGTGCGGCGTCTATCTCTAACTTGTATCTGGGTTCGAGGTACGGCATTTGCCGACTGTCCACCCGGTGGTGGTGGCGGTAATGCCTGCGCTGCGAGTCGCGTAGCCTGTGCCATAACCCTGCCCAACAAAACCTATACTATTCAAGCTATAGAGTCACTTTTCGCCCTTGCATTACAGACCTCCGCCTAAATAAATAAATAAATAAATAAATAAATACTCACTTGGGCTGAGCACCTTGAATATGCAGTAGCTATTGGTAACCGCAAGCTTTATTTTTTAAGTAGGGCTTTGAAACTTTCCACTCCCACTGTACGCCTACTCGCATATAAAGCTGTAATTGTGCCATTGCTAGACTATGCATGTGTAATTTGGGACCCTTGTACTAAAATTGGCACTAACAAGATATAAATGGTGCAAAGAAAAGCAGCTCGTTTATAACAGCTTCGGACGCACTTCAGTGACAGACCTCTTAACAAAAGCAAACCTGCCACCATTGATGCAAAGAAATCGTGTATCACGACTGATATGCCTTTTTCAGCTTATTAACGGTCATTATAAGACCGATCTCACGTGAATAATTACTTTTTCATCTGGTTATGCTACTAGGCAGCGACATAGCCGAACGATAACCCCATTTAGTACACGTAATAATTGTTTTAAGTATTCCTTCTTTCCCCGAACAGTGGTTGAATGGAATCATCTAACCAATGACCAAGTTTTAATATCATCACTTTCGGCGTTTGTTTCAAGTATTGAGTAACAATTCGTTATCTTGCTGTGCCACTGCTATGTTCAAGCTCTGTTGACCTGATTTGTATTGTTTTCGTTGCCTATGCTATAGTGTTCTTTGCATATGTATTGTTTCCCACCCTGCTAAAATCCCCAATGGGGATTGCACTATTGATACAAAAAAATACTCGATTGAGGCGTTCAATCTTCCTGTCCATGGAAAAGGTTTTCGTCCTGAACTAATAAGAACACCTTTAGCGTTCTGCGCTGGCATGTCCGCTGCGTGAACGCACAAAGCCCGGAGCACACTCTTCCTCTGCCGCTACACAGTTCCACTGTACGGCAAGCCAACACTAGCGATGAAACAAATAACAAGCCGCCGACTCAATCCACACACTGCTGCGAAACTCTTGCGAACGCAACAATAAGGGAGAACATGCGCCGGTTTCCGGAAGTTTCTTTCAGTGGCCCAACGAAGACGCCGGGCGCAAAAGCAAAGTCGACAAGACTTCTCTCAGCGCGGTGCGGGCTTCCAGTCTCACTGAAGCGTGTATAGCGCGGAGCTGCTGCGATAATGTACCCGCCCTGTGCTGCCTCCATAGCTGAGGTTCGGTTCGTTGGTTATGTGCACATGTCGTGCCTTGCGTCGCCTGGCGAGTTTTACGAGCCCCCTGGAGCACAGCTCGCCGCCGGCAGCTCGGCCCCGGCCTCGGGCTCTTTCCCCGAGTTCCTCGGCCAGGGGCTTTCGCTTCGCAGAACTCCGCAGCAGCCAAGAATGCGCGCTGTTCCTCAATGTTCCCAATTTTGCGGCACTCAAGCGAGACAGAGAGAAAAGGTTGTTAAGGGACGGTATAACGCAATACTAAACAGATCGCGACTGGCAAGGTATAAAAACTATATTTTCGTTCATACGGCCGAAAAACGTTATAATAGCGGAATAAGATAACGGGCGAAGTTTCCTTTCTTGAGCCTCGTGCGGACATCTCGGCGCCAGTGCGTTATAGTGCGACGCCGCGAATTTCGAGGTATTTTGTAGTATCTGGGTCGCTTTGGCACAGGAAGCGCGGGCGCGCGCACGCACATACGCACACGCACACACACACACACACACACACACACACACACACACACACACACACACGCACGCACGCACGCACACACACACACACACACACGCACGCACACACTTTCGTGGTTACTGCTTTACACATGTATACTTGTTGTTGTGCGCCTCTCGTGTTCCTTATGCGTGCGGCTGTGTTGTTTGCGTGCGCGGCGGTGTGATTTAATAATGTGCTCACGCAAGAGTTAGCACGCCGCTCACTACAAGCTAAGGCGTCCTATGTCCACACGTACACAAGCGTGATTTTGGTGCTCGCCAGAGGCTTAGCTCGATGCTCGCGTCCGTTGTGTGCGCTGGTGTGCTGTCGAGGAAGACGAGTGTGGGAGACGCCGGATATTACAAATGACTGCGAAGAGGAGCCGAGTAACGCGAAGAAGGGAGAAAAAGGAAAAGAAGACGAAAGACAAAAAAAAAAAAAAACGCGATTGTTTTGAATTCGACTCGCGGCGCACTGCACGGCCAGAAGTGAGGAGCAACTCGACGGCTGAGCGATAGCCGAGCGCAAGCAGCCGCAGCTGTAAACCTTCAAGCGACGAAAACGGGGAAGTCAGCGGTCCGCATCGTGTACAGGTTCACGTCCTGCAGCTTATGACCGTTCCTGCTTTTAACCTTAGCCTTTATGTCTGTCACGGCTCGTTGCCAATCGCATCCAGTGAGACGAATGCGGCTGCTGTCCTCGTATACGTGAGCGCACCTTCGAAGTTGCAAGGACTTGGCAAGAGCTGAATTCAGCCGTGAAACCTATACGCGCTGGCTTTACCTATACGCTCGCTTTGTTCAGTTTTCTTTTTTTCTCCGTATGGAAAATTAGTTCTGCGGAAATCCGCAAGTAGAGGAAGTTTCATGAAAGAGAAATATTGTTACCCACCCGAAGTGGCACGAGGTCGTACTAATCGACAACTCGAAGCGCCGGGACAGTGAATATGGCAAAACTTATCCTCAATTCTCAGCTCGATACTCTCAACTCGTCTACTCCTCCTCCTCTCCCTCGCGCATACGTCTCTTCCCTTCTGCATCTTTGCCGTTTCTTCCTTCATGATGTCACACTTCGTCTCCGCACATTTTCTCTAAAATACGTGTAACGAAACTGGCGTCACCCACCTGACGTCGTATAAGTCACCCCTTTATCTGAGCACGTCCTTACTTCGAGGGGTCCTGAAAAGGCCGATCGGCAACTTCTTCATTAACTTGTCTCGAATGCATGCAGACCCAGTGACTGCATCTTGTAGAGCGAAGCTTTCTCAGCCTCTCTCCTTTACTCGCTCCTTACATAGAAACATTTGCGCCATTGTGTTACATTTGCCCAAACATTGCACCGCACTTGCGTTACAAGCGTTACATGTGCTTAAACTATCATTGCGTCCGAATTACATCGCACAAAATTTTGCGTCAATGGCGCTACGCTTGCATAACGTTTGCTTTAACATTTACGCGAACACAAAATAAAGCTTGTAGCTTATCACCGAATCTCACATATGCCCTAGCTGTAGGACACTCCGTTCTTTTTTCGGCCACGACGACTTTGAACACGGCCACGAGATGAAGATCTGTGAGAACTGCGCAAGCCATTGATGAGAACGGTTTCGGTGCAAGCCATTGAACCCGACTGTCGTTCACCCAAGAGCTTCACGCTCATCTCAGCCGGATGACATTATTTCCTTTCATGAAGTTTCACCCGTTTTGCGGATTTCGCGCGAAACTGATTCAGCATACTCCAGGTATACAGTAAAAATAAATTCCCCTACGCGACGCCTTTCATAGCCAGATTCTTGCTTTGGGACGTAAAATGTAGTAATTTAAACGCAGAGTGCCTCGCAAGTGCAGGAGGGAAGACAGCAAGAAGAAAGGAACGAGTGCCGGCGCCGCGGTCACGAGAGCGCGGGAAGTGGCGTCGGCAAAATCCCTAAACGTACAACGACATCCGGCAGCGAACATCGCATCACGGCCGGCCGCCCTCCACAACTCGAAGCACCGCCTGCGCCCATTACGGATAGCAGGTCGTGCTGGGCTTCGACGGCTTCGTCGGCGAAGCCAGCGCAACGATCGCGCGGCAGCGCTTTTCTTGAACGCCGCGGTGCCCGCGTGGCCGCGCACTCTTTCAAGCTGTCATCCGCACTCCCCTCCGGGCTATACACGGCACGACGCCGACGCTTCCGTTAATCGGGGGACCCTCTCGCTCTCTGCGCATGTGCCGTACCGCGGGCCTGTACGCGCCATGTGCCGCGAGCTATAGCGGAGCCGTCCATGCTGGCCGCGCGACACCATCAATTGACGATCCCCGGAAAGTGCGCGCACGTCGGAATCAGGCGACCGCATGACGTGTAAGTACACGTCCGCGCATATATACCGTTCGCATAATGACGCATGCAGACGAGAGCCAGCCGGCTTCGCTCTTTTGCGTTATCCGAATTGTACGGTCACTGTATACAACAGAACGGAGGGCCTGACTGCGAGCCCGTTAGCGGCGCCGACATTGGAGAAACCAACCGCAGTTTATTTGGAATGGAAGGAGTGGCATTTCGCATGAATCATGTAGAGCAACATTACTTCGTCAGAGTATCAAGCGACCGTGAGGTATATATATATATATATATATATATATATATATATATATATATATATATATATATATATATATATATATATATATGGTTTGATACCTCTAAATGTAAACTTCGGCGCGGGAACCTTTTCGAAGCCCGTAGTTTCGTTTTCAATAATTCTGGAGCGAGCTGTCGGCTGTGGATAGTCAACATGCCAGTTATTATTTAAAAAAAAATTATTATACTAATTCGACTCTAAGCCAAGTAACATTTAATTATTTTTCGTTACATACTCTCCATGGCTAGAAATAACGGGGATAAAGTAAATTTCCTTGATGTGGAACTGTGGGTATTACAAGGATATATACATATAAAGTCCATTGATTCGTTCTTTGAAAGGAGTTGTGGGAAAGTAGACGGTATTGACTGACACGCACATACGCATATAGTAGATGGCCGCAACTTTCGATTTCAGGCGGTGAGATGTAGTGCCGTGCTCAAAGTTATACGCATATCAAAGATTGGGGATTAACGTCTGGATCGAAGCTATAGATTATGTGTGTCATATAGTGTGTTGTGCTACGGATCGATTTCTGCGCCATGGGGCTCTCTAACTTGCACCTAAATAAAGAAAAAAACGACTTTTTGGACTCGACTCCCACCGGACTCCCACCGGCATAGCAAAGGAAGAAGAAAAAAAAAAGACAGAAATGCGGAACACGCGACCACTATGTTGAGCGGAAGAACGTCGCAGCCAGTGAACTATATAATATACACACTGCGCCAGACGCAAATGGATAGATTAGATTAGTTGTTTTACTCTTACGTGTCTCTTCAATTTGAGGCTTATATCTATACTAAACACAGTATACTTAACGGGCGCGGGCACGCCGCGCACATATACGAGAATAAAGTCTGACAGCCGCCCTATTACACGTATAAGGGACTCGATATATATATAGCTGCCGCGCGATGCCCCGTCGGCCGTCAGGGGAAAATGGACCGCGTAAATGTCTTTCGGAAACGCGGTTAGCCGCCACACGAATGAACTTGGAACTGCGCCGTTACCCGCGGCCTTCCGACGCGAAAAGAAACGACCAGCCTGTATAAGTATAATGGGCGCACGTACAAGTCTGTCGGGAGTTTCGAGTTTGGGATGGCGACACGTCGGCAGACGCTGCGCGCAAGCATGAATACGAACGGCTAATTGTCGAGGATGCGTGTGGTGGCGGAGAAACACGTAAGACCAGAGTGCACGAGCAAGGAAATGCCGTAAGTAGGCTCCAGCATCTCGCTAAAGAAAATGTAAAGACTAAACGAAAGGCGCGTACAAGCATACATACGACTGCACCGAGGAAAAGTACCGCCGGCCCCCGTTCGTAAACCACTCGGGGGTTGTCCGAAAACGGGTGAGGGGAGTCGTGCCCTTTCAGCCGTGGTGCGTGAAAGGCGCGCGCGCGCTCTCGATTCGCACACAGGGAAGCGCTGCCCGCACCGGCGCCCCTCAGAAATAGTAGCGCGGAACGCAAGCCGCGCCAGCCAGGCTTTCGTGAATGGAAACACAGCACTGCGATGAAAGAACCGCAGAATCAACAGCCGCGTATTTTAGAGACGGCGCGCGGAAAAACGAGAAACGTATATATATAGTGCGAAACGACGCTTCCTCCTCCTTGCTTACCCTCCACCTCTCTCTCTCTCTCACTCGAACAACGGGGCATCGCTATGCTAGCCCATCAAAACACCCTCGTGCTTTAGCGCAACGGCGCTCACAGACTCACATTCGTCCGTACCGTCAGTCTGGCCAAGACGCGAGCCACGTGGCCTCGGCTAGTGTGGCAAACAAGCGGCAGAGCGACATTAAACAGGCGAGGGTCACCGACGTCCCCGAAACGGCTCTTGTCCAGCTACGTGACGAGCGTTTCTCGCCTTTAGCCGTGTCCCCTAAGACAATCTGTTCATTGTCTTAAATAAATCAATAAAGAAAGAAAGAAAGAAAGAAAGAAAATTGTGCCTGCCCGCAGATCCGCAGGGTGTCATAAAATCGGGCCGCGTTAATATAGCGCACTAAGATAGAGGGGAGACGCTCGTTGTGCAAACACTGCGTTCGGCGCGACAAATAGACACTTCTGACGTTGCCGAAAGCCAGGGAACTTAATAAGACATGTTGAAATCAATTTTCAGTACGCGCTCGCCTGTTCTGGCAAGTCAAGTGATCGCCAACCCGAAGCTTCCCAGCTTCCAATACAACAACAACAACAACAACAACAACAACAACAATAATAATAATAATAATAATAATAATAATAATAATAATAATAATAAACAACTCATCTTCGTCCTTCTCGGTCAACAACTGCTACTCTCGTCGGTAACGCGTGAGCGATGGGGCCCACAACGTCCAGCTTTTTCTTCTCCCTCCTTCTTCAGCCATCCCGCCCGCCACGCCGTAGGAGACTTGTGGGGGCCCGAAATATTTCCCTCACGAGTTCAGCGCCGGCAAAAATAAAGAAAGAAAGAAAAAGAAATCTCCCTCTTAAAGTTTACCCTCTGCGTATACCTCCCTCGCCTCCTCCCGAGGAGGTATACCAACTTCGCCGAGGAGAGTAGGGGAGCAGGTCACGGGTGCCGTTTCTCCCCGAGCGTCGTAAAAGTTCGCAGTGGCCGAAGTACCCGCGAATGACGTAGCGCTCGGCCGCTCCGAGGGGCAATCGAGCACTCACGCCGTTCAAAACAACTCGCCCCCTTCCCTCCGCTGCTGCTGACGAAAAGCACGGCCACTCGGGTTCCACGCCTCCGGTGCGCGCTCCTACCTCGACCGGCTTTCCGAAAACCTTCGTCACTTCTTCGGTTTTCCCACTCTGTACCCATTTACACCTCGAGAACCACGATGGTCTTATTTCATTTTTTGCTCTCTGCTTCTGCCTGCGGATTTCTTAAGACCAAATAAAAAGAAGGGGGGGGGGGGGATTCTTTCAGCTGCAATTCCTCATGAATTTGTTTTTATAGCGAATATTTCTATGCCTACCTTATTAGCAAACAGGCTTATATTAAGAAAGCTTAAAGTCTCAAGACAAGGAGGCAAGGAGTACACAATTAAACCGGGGCGGGGAGAGGGAGGGACGTTCACTTTTTCTTGGTTTTCAATTGCCAGGACTACGCCAGTTTCGTCAACCCCTGATGACAATAGTCAAGAGGGAAGGACAATTTCTTTTAACAAATACGTTTCAACAACATCGTACAGACGTACGTGCGCAGAAAAATCGAAATCTATCTATCTATCTATCTATCTATCTATCTATCTATCTATCTATCTATCTATCTATCTATCTATCTGTCTGTCTGTCTGTCTGTCTGTCTGTCTGTCTGTCTGTCTGTCTGTCTGTCTGTCTGTCTGTCTGTCTGTCTGTCTGTCTGCGTGCGTGCGTGCGTGCGTGCGCGTGCGTGTGTGTGTGTGTGTGTGTGTGTGTGTGTGTGTGCGTGTGTGCGTGTGTGCGTGTGTGCGTGTGTGCGTGTGTGCGTGTGTGTGTGTGTGTGTGTGTGTGTGTGTGTGTGTGTGTGTGTGTGTGTGTGTGTGTGTGTGTGTGTGTGTGTGTGTGTGTGTGTGTGTGTGTGTGTGTGTGTGTGTGTTGTATTCGCTGGCAGAGGTATTCTGCACTCTTTAAGACAACAATACTGCCCCTTGGGTTGCGCAGTGAGATAGATACATTGCGTACACCAGCTCAAACGGACGCGCAAAGAGAGGACACTTTAGTCTTTTCTTTTTCTTATCTTAGTTGTTTAGCCTCAACCGCCAGTTCCACGTTCTAAGCGTATGCGATCGGCATCCGCTTGGTCGACCACGCGCCGTTATTATCCTCGGAAAGCTGCCCCTTTCCCAGATGGCAAAACACACCGTTATGCAGGTGCTGGCTGCACAGGCTTTAGCGTTCCCCGTTGGAATACTACCGGTGCCACTGGTATAAGGAACGAGCAGGAGGCTTTCCTTCAATGCGGCTACATCGTAAGGCCGCACTTGAATCTACACAAATGGATGTTCTGGTGTTCGCCTGATACTAGTTCAGGAGAGAGGTAGCCCGGCTCCGCTCACTTTCAATGATATTTATTTATTTATTTATTTATTTATTTATTTATTTATTTATTTATTTATTTATTTACGCGGTTCGTGATCGCTGGATTGCGCATGCATAGACGAGCCACTGGTGACGCAATGGATTTGACGGGGCAGTAATTGCTTGTGTTGCTGTTTGTCCGCCTCACTTGTCCATACAGCCGTTGTACACAATGAAATACAATTTCATTCCCGCCGTTTTGTCTTGCTACTACAGTTAACCCTGCTACTGTTAAATCATTTTATCTAAAAGGTCAACTAAGAAACATATCTAAATTTCCTCTTAACACACACTCAACTTCTCCTTGCAGTGAGCAAACGGATCGCTCCCTCCCTCACTCACTCATTCACTCACTCACTCACTCGCTCGCTCGCTCGCTCGCTCGCTCACTCACTCACTCACTCACTCACTCACTCACTCACTCACTCACTCACTCACTCACTCACTCACTCACTCACTAAACTCCTCTTCTCGTTACTCGACGCTCTCACACCTAACCTGCCGTCACATCACTACACGTACACGTGCGAGGCGGGTGTGCCACATTCGATGTGCGAAGGTGTTCCTAGGGCACGTAATGACGACGGCGGCTGTTACGAAACGCCGCCGACAGGCGAGGTTGCGCAGGGCACAGAACCACGAGCCGTTTTCGTGAACGAGATCGGAGCAACAGATGCTTTTGAGTGTTCGATGTAATGGGAGAGGAGGCTCTCCGGGAGTTAAATACCAGGACGACGTTATAAAGGCAGATACCGAATTACGCACTCTCGTAAAAAAAAAGGTTTGTTGACGCATGTTCGATGGGAAAATATGGTTCGCACCTTGAACATCAAAGCTGCTCCTCATACTCGCTTGCGTTTCATGCCGGCTTTAATAACGCTACCCTTTGGCGCTCATTGTGCGGCAATTAGCTATCTGCACGCTTCGTATTTCTTGCACCGCGTTTGCATTTACGTTGCGGTATGGCCGTTGGCCGAATAACCAAAGGCCGTTCGCAATGCCACAGTTCCTTAAGGAAGAAGATTGCGAGACTTTGAAGAGAGACCGAGGTAACTTATTTTGCATGGCGAAAAGAGGGAGAGGCCGGTCGGCCCGAATTAGACGAAGCTCGAACAGGCAGGTGCAAAAATGCACGGAGGAGTGAGAACAAAAGTGCACGAAACAAAACAAGAAAAAAAATTGAGATAAAGAAGATAATAAAGCCCTGGTAAGCGCACTGACGTAGTCGGGGTCAGCCCCGATTTTGTCTCGCAGGAGGAATGTTCCGCGATGCCGAGACCGCGTTTTTAGTCAGCCAAGGAGGGAGGGCTCCCTGACGGCAATTTGTTCTTCTTCTTTCGGCTTATACGAGTCGATATAGGCGCCCTTATCGCGATGTCGACGCTTCGATCAGCAACAAGTTTTCGGGCCTCGCTTGCCTTGAGTTCTTTTCGTGCTCATTTTTCACCTCTTACGCGTTTCCGCCGCCAGAGGTTGCAGCGGTGGTCCACTGTCCTCGATCACGGCACACGGTGCCGCTTCGAGCGCAGCAGCCTTGACTTCTGGCTGTGCATGCTGCTCTCTCGCTCTTTATTTCTTGTTATCATTTTGTCCGCGCAGAATAACGCGACCAGTGCCAGTGGTACGTGCAGGCGTCTCTCTATAGGGTAGATGGATATAAGCTCCCGACGCTGGTCACCGAGAACCACAGAGGAGGTTCGTGGACCATTTCATAGAGTGACGGTTGGGAATAAACACTTGAACCCAGCAGATAATGACACCAAGAAAAACACAGAGGAAGTTATATGCAGTTCTTTTTTCTTTTTAGTTCAAGTGTATAAATTATAAATTCAACGGAAATAAAAGTGGACGAAGAAACAACTTTCCGCCGGTGGAAGTCGAACCCACAACCTTTGCATTACGCGTGAGACGCGGGGACCTGACGCGCGCGCGCGCGCGTGTGTGTGTGTGTGTGTGTGTGTGTGTGTGTGTGTGTGTGTGTGTGTGTGTGTGTGTGTGCGTGCGTGCGTGCGTGCGTGCGTGCGTGCGTGCGCGCGTGCGCGCGTGCGTGCGTGCGTGCGTGCGTGCGTGCGTGCGTGCGTGCGTGCGTGCGTGCGTGCGTGCGTGCGTGCGTGCGTGCGTGCGTGCGTGCGTGCGCGCGCGCGCGCACGCACGCCACTCAGGCTATCGTGCGGATGTGCAACTTTGGCAGTGGCGTCACGTAGTACATGAACTTAAGGTGCAGGCAGCTGACCAAGAAACCATCGTATGCTACCAGACCTCTAGGACCGAGACCTTCGCTTGTTTTTTTCGTATACTTTCATTTCCCTTTAATTTATCGTTTCTACACTTCAATTAAATGACTGCGAGTAACGTCCCCTGCATCCTTGGGTTTCATTATCTGTTGGCTTCATACGGTCGTGATTCTATCTCTCTAACGACTTTGTTTGTGAAGTCAAATCGTTGGTTAACGATGTTATTGATTTTCCACAGAATCATTTTCTTTACTATATCCAATCCCGCTGTTACATGAGCATCGCGAAGCCATACCATGATGTAACAATGAAGTCGTTTGATGGTAACTTAACGTTATATTGCCGGTATATCTGCGAGTGTGTGTGTGCAGAAGGCATTTCGCTGGATCAATGGGGGTGACGCGATCTCTGCGCAGCGCAAAAAATCTGCAAGTACGATTAATGTCTGGGTGGCTGACGCACCGAGCTGCTGCCACCGTTGCTGCAAATCCTAGCCTTTGTTGGAGAATCCAATCAATCAGCTTGCTCGGATGGTGACGCAACCAAATCACTGGTCACATGTACCTTCTCCAGCTCGTCGATCGAAGAATTCGCCAAGCGTGTGTGTACGTTAATAGCACAGTGCCGCAGCAAATCTCATGCATACTTACGGATCAAGAGCAGTATGTCATAACTACCGCATCCATATGTGCGGTGCTCTTCCCAAAGATCATGCGCCGTTACTTTTTGTTTCGCATAACCTGCCAGCCTCTGTAAGAACTCTATAAAGAGTACACATGAAGGTATATTGACGATTATTGCTAATAATTTGGTTAATTTCCGTACACTTAAGTACAGTGGGCATCACTGTAGAATGTAATACTGCAGTCCGAGCAGAAAGCGCCAGAACGAATCAAAGTAATGACAGGATCGCAGGCCAAGTAATTAACAGTGACGTAATCATCTGATGGCGGACACGTGCCCCGAAAAAAAAAAAAGCAAGGACAAAGAAAGAATTCGACAGCGTACGTTCACAGACCACCTGCTAGCAAAGCTGTCGGTGAGAGCCGCGCAGTTGGACCATGCACGAAATAGAGAGTGCGCGTGCATGCACGGTCGCGGCGAAGAGACACATTTGCCGCAGCCGCAAACCGCAGCCGTGCACGTGGCCTCGTCGTTGAGCGTCGGCTGCGGGAGGTCGTGGGCTCAAAAGCGCGCGGCCGCCGCGGTTATTCAAATGGGCACAGGCGGCCCCCAGATCGACACTCGGCTTTTTTCAGCGATGAATCGCTCCGCGAAAGGAGTCCGCGCCATGCGAATCCCGTCGAACCCCGTGGGCACTAGCGAACCCTGGTGAAGGAGGTTGGGGCCGCTCGCACGGCGACAATTTACCACGCCCCAAATGCACCTATCGAGGTGGAGAGACGCCTTGGGGTTGGGGACGAACACACCTCTCCAAGCGTTGAGCTCCCCTAATGGCCGAGCACCAAGCGTGGAGCGCGCTTGCAGCTCTTTTGCCGGTATAAGTGCACGGCGGCAGCACTATGCACTAGCACTATATCTATGCAAGTCTTGCTCCAATTCTTCCGCTTGATCGCGCACGGTTGACGATTCAACACATTAGGAAACTATTCGAAGAGATATTCATATTTACGGATGGCGATTACTCGAATTCGAACACCGAATGCAACTGGACAATATTCGATTCGTTATTCGAAAGTTTCTAATATTCTCGCACCCCTACGCGTCTTCCGGTACTTCCCGCAGGTGAGTCGCCTGCAGTGGATCCGCTCTTGTAAACAACGGTCGAGGCAGCGAAGTGCGCGCGTCCGTCGGTCGGACTGACGGGCAACGCGCGCGGAAAGCGCGCTCAGTGTTCTTTTTCAATTGTTTTTTTTTTTTCCCGCGCTGACGTCAGGTCAGCAGCACGGCGAGCGAGGACGCCACCACAGTCAGCGACCCTGAAACAGCAACAACACACTCATAACTCTCGATGAAGAAAGCCCGAAAAGCACCCCGTGGACCGGCACACGTGCCCCCCCTCCCTTCTGCCCCCCCTCTCTCTCCACACACACACACACACACACACACACACACACACACACACACACACACACACACACACACACACACACACACACACACATATATATATATATATATATATATATATATATATATATATATATATATATATATCTTGCAACGTTCCGTTCGGGACACAATATGAAACGCGTCGTAAGCTTATTTTTTTTATCGCCTGTATATACGTACAGTTGTGGAAGTTAAGCGCGACGCCATACTTACGTAAACAGCGCCGTTCAACGTGTGACAAACTTGCTTTGGTGGTAAAATACCTAAGGCGCGCCACGCACAAGGAGCGGAAGTGCCGCGTAGATTTTTTTTTTTTTTTCAGTTTAACGTAGATTTCTTTTTGTTTTCGTTTTGATTCCGCCTATAGTTCCGTCGACCTATCCTGCATTAACGTTTGGCGCACTTGCAGAAACACGTGCGGTTACTCCATTTCCTTTCTTCGTACTTTCTTTTATACATTTATTTGATATACGCTTCATATTCCAATCGACAGCGATCTGCTTGCGAAGGGGCGCAAGATTGGGAGCGAACCCACCAACCCCGCATGCTGAGGCTGTGGGTTCGGCTCCCACCGGCTACACGCTATCTTTTCGTCCACTTTCACTTCCCCTTTTCTTTTCAATTTTTCACATTTCAATTTCAATTAACCACAGCTGATTTCCATCGGATTGAGGAAACTGCACGATGTGTTGCTCTCCCTACTTATGGGACTCCGCATTCCGCGATCAAGGCGATTTTCTTCTCACACTGTGTATATAACATGAAATTGAAAACCACAATCCAAACTTGGCATTGCGAACGTTCAAACGCAATCGTAAATATTGTGCGTTTAAACATTGAATACATACAGAATTTTTTGTTGTTGTTTCTCCGAGCGTTTGGTCCGTATTACTTATGAACTCGTCCAAATGGCGCTCAAAATATTATTTGCCGGCCGTCCTGAATTATACGCTGACAATATTTTCAGAACAAACTAACAAACTTTAAGCTCTGCTGGCTGTTTGAAGCAGGCTTTTGGATTAAGCCCTTGAGCTTCTTTAATTTAATTATGGGGTTTAGCCTCCCCGAGCGGCACCGCCTTAGCGGAGGTCTCCGGATTGATGTTCACCGTCAGAGGATCTTTCTTGCCTTCCGATGACGATAATGATTTATCGGCATGCCCTTTGAAAGAGGCCAGTGACAAACAGTCGCCTAGCCTGCTTGAGTTAAAGGGACACTAAAGCGAAACGATAAATCAGTTTAGGTTAATAAAGCATTATTTGAGAACCCTGCAGGCAGTCATTTCAAAATAATTGTTTGATTATTAAATGAGAAAATGAAGGACGAAGTATCAGTATTTGAAAATCGCGCCGAAACCCCGAGGCCGGTGCGTCAGTGTGACGTCAGGGATTCCTAAGTATGTTTTCGCATTTGGACCGCGTTGGCTGAGTAAATGCTCCCGAAACTTGCCATGTTTAATGTTTGGTTCCTTTAGAACACAATGTAGTCAATCAGTACCGCTATATAATCAAGTAGGCCCTAGAAGATGCCATCAAAATCCATGACGCCACAGCGACCAGCTGCGGGAACTTCAAGGAGGCGTCGCCACCCGTCTTTTATTCTTGCGATTTTTCTGGCTTACCAAAAGTCTTATCGTGGTAAGAGTGGTGTTTTTGGTGTTGTAGAAACGTAATTTACTGATGCAAAAGAAATAATTTTTCCTCTATAGTGTTTCTTTAATCTGGTATGCCACACATGCTTTTCATTCCAACATTTTTGTACACATCTTTTTAACCTCCTTTTTTTTTTTGTCTTCCTCAAGACTTCTCTGTCTGAATTGAACCGAATTCTGAGGTTTTACGTGCCAAACCGCGATTTGATTATGAGGCATGCCGTAGTGGGGGACTCTGCATTAATCTTGACCACCAGGGAATCTTTGACATTCCCCCAGTGCTCGTGACACGGGCATTCTTGCATTTCGCCCCCGTCGAGACGCGGCCGCCGCGGCGGGGATTCGTTACCGCGACCTCGCTCGTAACAGCGCAACACCATAGCCGCCAAGCCGCCGTGACCGGCTACCTCTTCATCTACCTTGCACCACTACCTGTGCCCGTGACCTCGTGCTCAGCTAGAACGACGTCATAGCCACTGAACAACCGAGACGGCCGGGTAGGACTGCTCTTGCAAAAGTTAACGAAAATCTTAAAATTTCCAAGAAAGATGAAGCGTACACTGGATCGGCAAATTACACAACAGACGTCAGTCGTAATGTTGGTGGAACCTTGGCAAGCAAGAAAATATGCAACAACAAAGGTCAGGTAATTTGCCTCAGTTCGTAAATGGAGTCGCAAGGGAGCTCGTGCTTCCAACATCTCCGCAGTTGATCCCCTAGCGAAATGTATCCTAAAAGGACGGGTGGCGACGCCAGCGTGACATTCCCGCACTAGCTGTTCGTGGCGTCACGTATTTTGACAGTGTCTGCTCGGGGCGAGGTTAGTAGTTTATCGATTACGACAAGCATTACACCGCACTCGCAACGAACCGAGCACACTGTGAATTTTGAGAGCTACTTTCGAATATACAGGAGCTCAATCTTGCGAATATACCTTGCAATTCGTGACGTTACACTAAAACACTGGGTCTGTTATTCGGGCTCGAAATTTAAAGAAGGGAAAAATGGCCTTTCAATTTCTCCGGCATCAGCCAACTCTTTTCCCGCCAAATAAACGAAAACACAGTCACGAAAGATTATTTCGCCAAACTAAGCTAATTTAGCGCTGCTATCGGCGACCATATAACGTCTCGCAAGGCCTGGTACGCCTGATGGCGGACGCCTGAGAGCTGATTTATCATTATCTGTTCTCAGAGATAAAGAGTTGACCCGATGCCCCCGATACACCTCAACTGATGCATAGAAGGGGCCTTCCAGGAAAAGCCTGTCGCGGTATCGATGTGCGCGCATGCTTCTCGGTGGGCCACGTTATCAGCACGATGTCGAACAGAAGGGCAAGAGCGCTTACACCTCAAGCGTAGCTTGCGTCCTCCTTTGGTATGCTGGTGTGGCCTGCCAAGCCTGTTGCTATAGCTATAGCCGCTCCAGATATCATTAAACTTTCCCTCTCTTCCTTAGTATCAACGGTACTGGCAACATTCGCGGAAGTAAACAAGGCAGTGCATACTGCAGACGGCAGCCGAGCATGAACTTTGCGGGACAGACATCCCTGTTCGACCCCTTGTAAATTACAATGCGCATTGCCTTCAGTCCTTTTGAAAACTAACACGGAAGCGATTACGTAAAATAATCGATCAGCCAAGGCATGAAGTCGGATGCACGCGTAACTGCCGTCAGGCTTCGTGAAAGCTGACACTAATTTCATCTGGGCCATTGTGTCGTGCCACATGACGACGAAAAACTGACACGAAACGCGTTTTGAGTACCGCAAGTTGACATGAAAACACGGGACGTATAGTATCGATGTGCCAACGTAACACACGATACTATAACGAATTCATTTCTAGGTTTGTGCTTTGGAAAAGCAGTTCTCACGTTAAGAAACACGAACAGACGGTCACTTGTCTACGTACACGGAGGTGCTTACCCTAATCACGTAACCATGGCATTCATTTTTTAAGGTCTTTCGCGTTCGTAACATATAAGTAGGTGATAAAAACCGATCTGAAAAATCCGATTGTGTGGTTGAGTCGCAGTGTTCTGATCTGAGGAGAATATAGAAACCACGGTAACTACCTCGTTCTAGTCGAGCAGACGATCGTGCACCGCAAAGAGAGAGGGAGCGAATCGTGAAGGACACTCGGTTCTCATAAACTTTCACACCACTACTGCCGATTTCAGACGAAGAAAACGAGACGGAAAATACAAGGCCATTCCGCAAGCTCTGAGCCAGCGTTCTGCGCGTATACCCGCGAAGACGCAGCAGCCTTCTTTTCGCTCATGCAAAACAGCACCGCTTTGCTCCGAGTCCAAATACGCGCTGCTTCGGGCCTCCTAAATACGGAAGAAGTTCCGGGCGGATGCCCAAGAGAGATACCGGATACTTTATTTTCGTATATCTGCCTTCAAAGCGTGCAGAGTTGGAAGCGAAAGCAAGGCGGATGGCGATGGTGGTGGGTGGATTAAGATGGCCGGCGCACTAAATCAACAGAAGCAAGCACCGACCCGGAAGCGCCGCCACGATCCGCGACGTCGCGTAGAGGCCACACGTGAAGGTCGGAGATGAAGGACGTCTTCGGTACGCGCGCGCGCGACATGGGAATATTTAAAACGTCGCCATCCACAGCCGCCTCAAGGTGGGCCGAGGCGCGAAGGCGATGATGCCGCCACGGTATATAAACGCCTGCCAGGCCCTTCGAAACGAAATAATAAATAACCGGTATACGCGCGCGCTCTTCCTTGCGAGGAGCGCGCTGGCAAAGAGCGGGCCGTATAGGAGACGCAGTGCGTTGCCGCTTCTCCGGCTCCGCTTATTACTTTTCCACTGTTTCACCGCTTATTTGAGCGCGCCCGGAGATCTTTAGTTTGTGCACCCGGAAACCAGGCGAGGAGAGAGGGAGAAGAGAGGATCGACTCGCAGACAAGGAGGGACGCACTTTCAACTTCCGCGATTGCAGTACGTGCGCGCGTCGGCGTCGACTGTACGCGACGAGAGCGCAGCTGTCGCGTGTCGGAGAAAAAGGGAAGCCAGTTAACGCGTCACCTCGGGAATCGTGGCGTCCCGTCGGCGGTGCCAGAGAACAGCTACGTAAGCATGCAGTGAGCAGGGAGCAACGTCCTCGACTGGCTGATAGCGCTCGCACTATATATATATATATATATATATATATATATATATATATATATATATATATATATATATATATATATATATATATATATATATATATATATATATATATATATAGCGCCTGGAAGTACACGAGATATGTCTCGGGGTAATAAGGGGCTAATGAATCTGTCTCAAGCGTCCCTCGCAAACAACATCCGTACCTCTGGCGTGTATGAGGATTCTATAAACGCAACGAAACTACTTCTAATGCATTCACTGTTGTAAACACGATCGAATACACCTGCTTTGATTGCATGTTTATGCATTCGGGCAATTTATTAGAATGGACTGACACTGCCGAAGATACATAGATGTGTGACTTTGGAGCATTATACCGCTCGCGGAAACATTCCAGGAGGCCATAGTGTGTGACCACGATTCTCGCGTGCACGATCGAGACACCTGCGTTATCGAGTTAGGAGGTCACCTGACGGCTCTCTCCACCAACAAGTCAAAATTCGCTTAGAAAAACTTATTGCTGGGCGAGTTGGTGCGTATCATCAAACAGTTTTACAACTGCGCGAACAAACGACCACAGAGGGATCCGGAGCACACAGAGACAGGCGCTGTTGGAATCGCACCGCTGGCCCGAGTTGTTGGGGTCTCGGTGCTGACGCCCGTTATTGCCAATGGGTCGCAAGCCCCAAGGGTAGCGTTGGCCTGGCGGCCTGGGGCACTGGAAGCATCCGAAGGTCCCGGCAAAGCATGAGAAGACTGGTAACAGAACAACTTGTTTATTCTAACATAGCAAAAGAGCGGCCGGTCAGGTCGACCGAAGTGGAGAGACGGGAGAGCACGTAACTCAACAGTACAAATCGGAGCCTCTCCTCTGGCGTCCGGGGGCAGCTGCTCTTATACCCTCGGCGTCGCGGTCCAAAAGGGAAGGAGGGAAGGTCACGGGATGAAGGTCACGGGACGGCGCAGCAGGGGCCCACGACGGCGCGAGCGGTTGAGCCGAGAGACCTCCAGGCCCCTCCTTCGGGGAACTCCGCTCCCCGGCTGCCGCGCTTTGACAAGCGAGGGCACACACACACACACGCACACACGAAGACACGTGGCACTGAAACACGCCTGGACACGCTTGGCGGGTAGGCGTCGCGGCGGCGTCGGACGGGCCAAAATGTCCGCCGCTTTGAACAAAGCCCCGGCGTCCGTTGCATCCGCGCCGGCATTACCGCGCGTTGTAGGCGAAACGTAACAGACCGCCCCGCCGGGGGAAGGAGATCCCGATGGTCAGGGGACTGCATCCGCTGTCCGGAGGGATGTCGCTCGATGATGCTCATAACCGAAGTTGGGCGTCCCTGGGCGTTTCTTGAGCGCAGCGCACAGAGAAGGCCTCGTTCTCACGTTCAGGTGCACACAGGACACTGCAAAGTGACTTCGGGAGAGGTGACATTTTTGTTCTCGTTTCCGGCAAGCGTTAGAACCACGCCTGAAAGTCAACCGCTCAGTCAGCAAGCACGGCACAACCCTCACTAAGCCCTGCCAGGCTCTTTCCCCTTTTATACTGCTGCCTAGTTCCTTACAGTAGTTTAGCAGCACTCAGAACGCGTCCATAAATCGAAAAATTGCACTAAAAAGCACATCATCACTTTGAAACACTACACAAAAGCAATAAGTTAAAAAAAAATCCTGCCTCAGGAAGAAAAACATCAGTAACAAGCAATTTTGAGGCTGATTCCCACGTTAGGGGCTTCGACTTAAGCCATCGGCGTTACCGTTGAGACTCCCCTTTTTGTAACGCACCTCAAAGGAATATTGTTGCAAAGCGAGGCTCCAGCGCAGGAGGCGGCCATTTTTGGGAGAGATGGTCTGCAGCCATTGGAGAGGGCAGTGATCCGTTTCAATGATAAACCTCGAGCCAGCTAGGTAACATGACAATTTCTGAACGGCCCACACGATACACGCACACTCTTTCTCGGTGGCGCTATACGCCTGCTCACGACTCGTCAGCTTACGACTAGCATACAGGACGGGGTGTTCTACTTCTCCATTTTCCCGTTGGCACAGTACAACGCCCATGCCTCGCTCACTAGCATCACACTGAACAACGAACCCTTTTGTGTAGTCGGGCGATCGTAGCACCGGCTGGCTTGTTAGGGCGCTCTTTAGGGCGCTAAAAGCCCTTTCCTTCGTCTCCTCCCAGACGACTGTTTGCGGCTCTGTCTTTCTTAGAGCATCCGTCAAGGGAGCCGCGATATCAGAGTACCTGGGGATGTACCTCTGATAGTAGCCGGCGACACCTAAGAACGACCGAATATCGGTCTTCGTGCGCGGTCGCGGGAAGTCTCGCACAGCGGCCACCTTTATTTCAGAGGGGCGGCGACGACCCCGACCAATCACGTGTCCGAGGTAGACAACCTCGGCCTGTGCTAACTGGCACTTGGGAGCCTTGACTGTCAAGCCCGCATCGCGCAGGCGGGTTAGCACTGCCCGCAAGTGGGCCATATGCTCAGGCCAGGATGCGGAGAATATCGCTACGTCGCCTAGATACGGTAAAGCGAATTCTTGCTGTCCCCGCAACACTTTATCCATGAGGCTTGAAAAGCAGTATGGCGCGTTCTTCAAACCAAAACTCAAAACTTTAGGACGGAATGTCCCCATTGGTGAAATGAACGCCGCATACCTACTAGCCTCTTCTGTAAGTGGAACCTGCCAATAACCCCTGACAAGATCTAGGGTGGAAATAAACTGAGCGCTACTCACTCTCTCAAGGCGCTCCTCGATGTTAGGGATCGGATAAATTTGATCCTTAGTGATGGAATTAAGCCTGCGGTAGTCGACGCAAGGACGAGGTTCCTTGCCCGGTACCTCAACTAAAATCAAAGGGGAGGTATAATCACTCTCACCCGCTTCAATAACACCGAGCTGTAGCATTTTCTTTACCTCAGCCTCCATAATATCGCTCTGGCGGGGTGACACCCGGTACGCCTTGGATCGTACTGGCTCTGGGGAGGTAAGTTCTATGTCATGAGTAAGGACAGAAGTCCTACCAGGCCTCTCAGAGAACAGACCTTGAAACTCTTGTAAGAGCTGGTGTAGTTCTGTTTTCTGCTCAGGCGACAGCGATGCTTTACTTATTAAGTCACTAATGACTTGATCGGCGTCTTTCCTGTTTGTCACTGAGCCTAGTCCCGGAAGCTCGACCGGAAGCTCTTCTAACTTTCCCGCATCAGGAATTTCCTCTCCAGTATCTGGTGCCTTTAACGCTACAGGCTCAATTTTATCCCGTTCGGGCGTGCTCCGAATACCGGCTTGCTGCGCCTCTGACCCTTTCTCATCGTTCAACAACGTCGGTCCCGCATCTACCGCCTTTGCAGCGAGCTCCCGAACCTTCGATCTGGTTAAGGCCTGAACGCTATCCTCACCAAACAAAAGCCCCTTCTCGCGCAGGAGGTGATCGGACCTGTTTGAAAATAAGTACGGGTACTGGGGGGGCAGCATAGATGACACTGCGGCCTCCGTCTCAAGTGCTCCGAAAGGTCCTTCAATAAGCACTTTTGCTACCGGCAGACACACGCTATGAGTTTCCACTGCTTGCTTGATCCATGCGCACTCGCCCGTGAACATATCGGGTTCTACGTAAGAGGGATGAACTACATCCATCGTAGCTGCGGTATCGCGAAGCACTCGGCACTCTTTCCCGTTCACGAGGAGGTCTCGCATGTAAGGCTCGAGAAGCTTGATGTTCTCGTCAGTGCTGCCTAATGAAAAAAACACGACTTTTGGTTTTGTTTCTGGGCACTGCGCCGAAAAGTGACCCGGCTTCTGGCACGTATAACACAGGCGCGCTTGCCTCATCTCGAACCGCTTTCTGCGTTCGGCTTCGGTTGCCGCCGTCTCCTTACGTTCGGTCGGACTGCTTTCACTCGCATCCGAACTACGTGTGTCCCCCTTTGCTCTCATGGGCGTGAACTTTGGCCTCTCAAACTTGGAGCCAAATTCACCCTTTTGACCGTCCTTAGCTCCACGAGCCCGACGCGTCACAAACTCCTCGGCTAACTCAGCGGCTCTAGCCACCGTACTAACGTCTGGCCTATCCAAGACCCAGTACCGCACGTTCTCAGGTAACCGACTATAAAACTGTTCTAGCCCGAAACACTGCAGAACTTTCTCGTGGTCACCAAACGCTTTCTCTTCTTTGAGCCACTCCTGCATGTTTGACATTAGCCTGTAGGCAAACTCTGTATACGACTCACTTCTGCCTTTCACATTTTCCCGGAACTTCCGACGGAACGCCTCCGCTGACAGCCGGTACTTTTTTAGCAGACTCGATTTCACTTTGTCGAAATCCTCTGCCTCCTCTCTCTCCAAGCGAGCGACTACGTCGGCCGCCTCGCCGGGTAGCAAAGTGAGCAAGCGCTGTGGCCACGTTTCCCGAGAGAACCCCTGCTTCTCGCACGTTCGCTCAAAGTTAACCAGGAACAAACCAATGTCCTCTCCAAGCTTAAACGGCCGCATCAGGTCAGTCATTTTGAACAATACTCGTTCTCCTGCACCGTGTGCCTGACTTCCATTACGAGCGCGTTCCATCTCTAACTCGAGACGCTTCATTTCCAAAGCGTGTTGACGGTCGCGCTCTCTTTCTTTCTCTTGTTGCTCTCGTTCTATCTGTTCTTTACGTTCACGCTCCTGTCTTTTTGCCGTCTCCCTCTCCTCAATGGTCTCAAGGCATTCCGACAGCTCGTCATCCTCAGCTTCTAACTCAAGAATAGCCCTTAGCAGTTCTGGTTTTCTGAGTTTGTCTGAGACATCCAGACCCAACTCTCTTGCAAGCTCCAGCAATTTCGGTTTGCGCAACGACTTCAAATCCATGGCTGCTCTGAATGCTGCTTTCTCTACTGCCTACTATTGTCTTGCCGCAAACTAACCCGGTAGCAACGACAACCACAATTACCAGCTCTGTTTCTAACACTAACAAAAGCCTGGCAAAACTCAGAAGAAGAAAGTCCCGCACTCACCAAACCTCGCAGCCAAGAATTCCGCGCAGTCGTTCCGCTGCAGGCAACCAGTCATCACACAGGGCTCGTTGCGCTGCTCCCGGATGGTCGTTGAGCTGCTCAGCATACAGTCAACCGCATCTCTTCGCTGCTGGCCTCCGTTGTCGCGATCTCACCGCTGGCAACCAGATGTTGGAATCGCACCGCTGGCCCGAGTTGTTGGGGTCTCGGTGCTGACGCCCGTTATTGCCAATGGGTCGCAAGCCCCAAGGGTAGCGTTGGCCTGGCGGCCTGGGGCACTGGAAGCATCCGAAGGTCCCGGCAAAGCATGAGAAGACTGGTAACAGAACAACTTGTTTATTCTAACATAGCAAAAGAGCGGCCGGTCAGGTCGACCGAAGTGGAGAGACGGGAGAGCACGTAACTCAACAGTACAAATCGGAGCCTCTCCTCTGGCGTCCGGGGGCAGCTGCTCTTATACCCTCGGCGTCGCGGTCCAAAAGGGAAGGAGGGAAGGTCACGGGATGAAGGTCACGGGACGGCGCAGCAGGGGCCCACGACGGCGCGAGCGGTTGAGCCGAGAGACCTCCAGGCCCCTCCTTCGGGGAACTCCGCTCCCCGGCTGCCGCGCTTTGACAAGCGAGGGCACACACACACACACGCACACACGAAGACACGTGGCACTGAAACACGCCTGGACACGCTTGGCGGGTAGGCGTCGCGGCGGCGTCGGACGGGCCAAAATGTCCGCCGCTTTGAACAAAGCCCCGGCGTCCGTTGCATCCGCGCCGGCATTACCGCGCGTTGTAGGCGAAACGTAACAGCGCAGTGAGCACACAATGCTGCGCCTGTCCTTGTGTGCTCTCTCTGTGGTCGTTTGTTTGCGCAGATATAAAACTGTAAGTCAAAATTGGCTTCACGGGCCGCCCACTGCGGAGAATCTCGGCGGTTTCGAATAACATCACGTTACTTTTCTACGAGTCAATCCTAGATATGGCTTCATGACCGTCGCAGCCAGTCACGTATATATGGCAGGATGGCTAAATTTCTAATTGGCTCCAATTATTGGCTCAGAGGAGTGTAGGAGTGTTGCATGCTGCAGACGGACCTATAGCCATGCAAAAGTTACCGGCAATCACTGCAAGTGCCGTAGGGTTTTAAGCCCGTCACACTACATCTGGCAAGAGAAGAAACCATCATGGTTCATGGAAAGCATGCAGGAACATGGGAAAGCAGCGAAACGTCCGGAATGAGACACCGGCTTGAACACGGGCGCAGAAAACCACAGTCTGGACACAGGTCGGTAACGGCATAGAGCGTAGCGCGATAAACACGACGAAAACAGGGAATGAGGTTGTTCGTGCTGGAGGCGGAAAGAGAAACTTAAAGTCTGGATTCTGGCGCTGCATGCCAACGCAGTGCGTACGCGACGGTCCGCCTAAAACAGTGCGTGCCCCGTGCGGGAAGGAAGGGCGGCGAGTGCGTGCGCGTACGGCGACGTCGGGCGCGCGCCTTTCGCTCGGTCCCAGTGACGTGTACGCAGCCAATGCAGGCCAGCGGGAAGCTGTTTTTTGGGTCAGCCGTGAAAGTGTCTGACCCAGACCCGCCGCAGCCAGAGTTACACGGCCGAAAAGAGCGGCGTGCCCAATTATTTACTCCGAGCTTTTCTTTGTGGGTAACGCGACCAAGTCATGCCGACACCGGATTCGCCTTCCACATTTCACTGCATTCCGTATAAGACGTATACGCTTAAAAAATAAAATATGGGGTTTTACGTGCAATAACCACGACCTTATTATGAGGCACGCCGTGTAGTGGGATATTCCGGTATATGGACCACTTGGGGTGCTTTAACGCCCCCCAAATCTAAGTGCACGGGTGCTCTCACATTTCGCCCCCGTCGAAATGCGGCCGCCGTGGCCGAAGACGTATATCTTGCGCAAGCATACACGGTGAACCAACACACTAAGATGCATTGCTGGAAGGAAATATATACATCAATATTTGCAATTCTACTTTTATGTTTGAGCTGATGTACTTAAAGAATCGCTTGGAGCATATGTCATATCACACTTCGGCCTGTTCAACGGGATTACCCGAAGACGCTGGCTGCACGACAAATCGCAATGGCCGGGTGCCTAATTAAGGATACTCCCTATTGAACTTTTTGAACTTATTCACATTAAGGCCTACGTAATTGCGAAGCTGATGCCGAACAGCAGTGAAGTCACGTTTGCTTAGCAGAAACCCTAAGACTGCAGCCCCACTTTCGAGAAGGACGCTCCCAATATTAACACGTGTACTTGTTTATGTTTCTTGGTTGACCGCGTTTCATCGTTTCACAAATGTTATTGCTAAGCGTATAGAACGCACCTGCATGTACCGGTAGTTTCTCGAGTGTTATCGATGGTTCTATGCGCTGTCCGTTGTCATCGAACCTTGTGCAAACTGATTGAATGCACGCGCGACGCGAATTGTGTATAACTTTCTGGATGACACGCGGGCACCAGCGATATATTCTGGAACCTTAGATGACCCACGTATAAAAGCCGACGCGCTTGACCGGCAGATCAGATTTTCGACGTTCGCCGACCGTGTTCGCCGCTATCGTTGCGCTTTGAATGTAGCTTGTGTTTTGGGCACAGGTTCCCCCAATAAAGGAGTTAGTTTCGCCATTCACAGTTTTGCTACTGTGTTCTTGACCGTCACTACCACGTGACAGTATGTTCTAAAGAATGCATTCCGGTGAACATAATCCCGGTCTGCCAGACGGACGCTTTGGGAAAACTACTAGCTGGAAGGATAGGACAGGAATAAACTTTATTTGTCCAACGGTTATTGCTGTTGGTGTCCGAAGCTAGGCTGCCAGGGGTCCATCACCCAAGGAAAATCTTCCGAGAAATGCGATTGTATTTCGTTGCGTGCTTGCTCCGTTTCTTTGTGTCTCCTGCCTGTCTTTCTGTGTTCTTCATTTTCCGGCGAGTTGTTTCCGATTCTCACGAAGGGCTTAACGTTATCAATATCATAATCGCCCCATTTTCACTTCGCTAATTGTAAATCGCTTCGTTTCCGTATGCTTTGATCCATTTATATGTACTATCGCACTCAGTATCAGCCACAACGCGAAAGTGCGCGACAAAGCGGTCGCGCTTTTAGCTCATATATCGAGCTTTGTAGCTCATACCGAGCGCGATATAATAGTTGCGTAACGTGTGCTCTCGTGGAGCACAATTACAGCGCCGGGTTCCCGTGCTCGCTGTCCTCGCCTCGAAGCGTTGTCTGAGGCATTGCATCTTTCAAACTGGCTAGAGCGGCAACCGGTTCCGTCACGAGACCTGTCCCAGGGGCCAGGGGGGCTATTGTATACACGTACGTATATGCAGCCCGGTGCGAACAAGTTTGGGACGCTCTATCGCCAGAGCAAGAATTCAACTCGTATACATAACGTCCCTCGTGGACAATGCAAAGTGCATAGCCTAAACAGTTAATCGTCATCGTGATCGAAGCATAGAATCACGGTGGCCAAGGCGGAGTTCAGCAAACGGCTCCTCCGCGGCGCGCACTCGCTGCCTCTGACCGCGCTTACCGACGGCCGGCCGCGTGACAGCTCGGCCGGCTTCACGTTTGCGGCACTCGTCTCTCTGCTGCTGTCGTCCTGTGCGATGCAACGCGCGGCCGTGATTTCGCGTTCCTTTTCTTCTCACAGATGCTAATCTTCTCACCGACGTCGTCATCAACCGCTTGGAGCGCGCATGGCTGTCGTCGTTCCACGAGTGGCGCCGCCACGTGGATCTCGGAGCGGGAGAATGGATCAGCCTCGAGTAGCGGCCGAAAATTCAATAGACAAAGAACTGGCACGGCGTGGGCAGCACGGCTTTTGGGCGCCTCCGTCTCGGCTACACGTGCATACGCTTTTCGAAGAATGCGTTGGCGGAGATTCGCTTCGCACGTGCTGTGCCGACGGCGTGCACGTACATTGCATAATGCAACTCTCAGCTGCAGACCATAAAGCTGTTCGGCTTAATATCACCCCGTGTGCACCTCTTGGGATATTTGTTTATTTGCTTGTCTGTATTTATTTATTTATTCATTTATTTGGGGGATGTTCGCAATTACGAAAAGGAATCAAATGGTCCCTTCTATTTAATTCGTATTTCATTCGGGAATCCACAATTCGAAGATGCTGAATAGCCGTTTCTTTGTAATGCATACTGGAGTCTCGATGACGATGGGTGTGAAGAGGGCTGTTCCGAATGATTCTGCTGCAGGGGGCAACAGTTGCAGAACGAACGCACGGGGCAGCTAACTTCTTCCCAATAATTTTCAGTCATTTAATAAAAATGACTCGCTTTTAGGCAGCCTCTATACGAATTTTTCCCGATTCATTATTTAGCCAATCTCGCTATGGTGAGACTTACCAAACGTGAAACAATGTACAGTGACGTTGTAGAACGTATCTCACTTTTCTTCTTATTTCAGAGAACACAACAATGCACCGCATTCGGTGACATATGCTGTCAATTCCCTCGTATCACTAGAGTCATTTTCGTGGCGACCTAGGTAATATTAATCCAACGAATTAATGCCGTAAGACACACCAGTATAGTTGGGCGCGGCTGACTATAATACTTTATCCGGACCTCCCCCTCACCCGCACATTAAATGTAACAAGCTGATTGTGTTTTGGAATACGGATATAGCGGTCCGAAAAAACTGGACATGATGCAAGTTGCGCAAGCTGACAGTTTGTTGGAGCGGGAACTGCGCAGCGCCAGGCGTTATCCGCAACGCGAGCGTGCGAATCCCGCGCGTTGTCCGCTACCGGGTGTCCCGAGAAGGCACAAAAGACAATCGTCGTTGTCCAAGTAGGGGTATGCGTAGTAAAGAAAAGCGTTACTTAAGTGGTCACTCTACCAAGAAAAATTTAACTTCAGCTGTGTAGCTTTAATGGACTTTCCAGCGTGCAGCCGAATGTGCCAGTGCCCGCTTTCCAAAGTGAGGGGACAAATGACACACTTTGCCCCCCCCCCCCCCACCACTTCTGGCAGTGTGGGGTGGGGGCAAAGTACTTCATTTGCCCCCAGCGTCGTAGACGTCTTTAGGTTACCTGTTTACAAATGCGAAACTTCTCTATACGAATACATAATTTAATTTTCTGCTTCAGTGCCTCCTGCCAGGTACAAGGCTTGTCCAAGCGCTTGTCCATGGCCTCCCTGTTTTCATTTGCGCTTGCACTCTTGCTATAGCTATGCCATAACTGCCACCCTTCCAGGTACAACGTGGAGATCGCACTGAAGCCAAATATCGATCGGGTCGCCGAGGCTTTGCGCACTTCGGCCTCTGGCCTCTGAGCCTTCTGTCCCACTAGACAGCGCGGGCTCTTCTTATCCTCGAGGAGAAGGGGTCCTTCGCGGGCCGGTGCGGAGCGCGAGGCCAAGGGCTCGCGGATGTCAATCCAAACAGAATTAGCCCGACGACGCGGCGCGTATATGCAACTTGCGCGCGTGACGGACACCAGGCGCAGAGGCGCGCGCCTCACTAATTGGATCCTCTTTGGCCGCATTACGGGAATGGCGGCAGACGCTACAGCGTTCGTTGCACGATGCAATTAGGAGGGACGCGCGGATGGCGAGGTCATGTTGTGGACCGGGCTTCATTGGCACCGGGCTCGACTGTGCAGGCTCGCCTACTAATAGAGCAGCTAACCGATTTACCTGCTCCCGCGCTTCATTTAACTCGGTGTACTTATTAAGTATAGAGCAACCGAAGCGTATGCAGAGTTTACTCTGTTTCCACTTTCCGCGGGGACGTTCAGTTACAGCGTGCGTATGTGCACGTGTGAGCGACCGTGACCATTGAGTAACGTCGCCGAAGAGCAGGGGAGGTTGATCCGAACGTTTCTTATGCAAGTGGCAAAAGTCGCCTTTGTTTGACATCATAATCATAATGATAATAATAATAATGATGTTAAAAATAAGTTAGAGGTGTTCGAATACTGAAATTTCTGAATCGATTACGAATATTTGTGAAGAACGACCACGGAATATCGAATCAAATATCGAATATTTTGGCATTTCTAAGGCTACCTGAAATATAAAATTAGCGAGGTGCTTATTTGGTCAAAATAAAATAAAATAAAATCAGGCATTGGCATATACAGCTAGATAACGCCGTTCACAGTTAGGTTTCCGGGCATTGGAGGAGATTGCAAACGAGCAGCAACTGCTTTCTATATATAGGTGTTCACAATGAACAGGGGCGCAAGCCGAGTGACCTGAATTCGCGTGCAACGGTTTATTGAAGAGCGGCACCAAACGAGTGCCACACAGTAGTCCAAGCATTGTTGCCAATTTAACGGTATTCCCGCTAAATTTAGCGCTTTTTTTTTTCTTTTCTGTCTAATGGGAAAATTTGTTCTCCTGTGGGCGGCGGGATTTTAGCGCCTTTCTTGCAATTGTATTTCTTTTTCTTTTTATTTGATGGACAAAAGCAAGCAATCTTTCTTTACAAATTCGGGCTTCACGTGTCCCAATCATGCAGCTTATTCAGGTCCTTTTGCAAGTGAGAGGGAATATCATCACCATCCACAGACAGTGTGATTCGCATTTCTCCCATCTTTACTGTGTGGGCCGGTCTCCGAGGTAACGATTAAATGCTGCTTCAGTTAAACGGTATCGTTCGCAAGATCGGCACGATGAAGGTCTACATACGGTGTTAGCGATGGCACAGACCACCCAGCCACGCCAGCGAACAAATACACACAGGACGCGCGACCACGTCAAGATGAAAGAGACCTTTTTTTTTCTGTAATTTTATTCGCTATCCGGTAGTTCAACTTGCTTTCTGGCCAGTGATTGTAGCTCACAGAAGAATCTTTATTCAGTTTCGTTTCGCAATACATTTCCACACTTCACATAATATTGCTAATTTATATATTTTCATCCATTATGGACAAAAACAAACACATTATTCTGTGCGGTGCATCGTTTCTTTCTTTTTTAACGCTATCTTACGTATACACAATAAAACATTTTGAACGTGATTCTGATTGTTATCTGAATTTAGCGAGTTTTCAGCGTGTTTTCGGTGCTCGTATCGCGGGTTTTAGTTTTTTGGGGGTCTTGACTAGCGAGCGGTTTGCATATGTTTAGTTGATCCCACTGGATCCAAGTTGATGCCGCGCTTGGTTTCGACCCCGGTTCCCTCAGCAAGGCAACCCAGCGTTCCGCCCATTAAGACAACGGAACACCCAGCGACCCAAGTTGGCGGAAGAACAGTTAGAGACACAGGCAGACAGGCAGGCAGCCAGATATAGAGACAGAGGAAAGTGCGTGAAGTATCCCAAGAATGCCAATCACATCATTAATTGGTACATATACTGTACCTACGAGGATATATTATGCATGTTAAAGAAAGTTGTGAGCTTCGAAGCGAGCAAAACCGCCGCGTTTCCGCGACGTCGTCAACTGCCAAGAAGGGCAATTCGACGGGCGCCATCCCGTCGCGCCAGAGTGAGACCATAGATGGTGAGACCCCTGCATAGGCGGCGCGTCGTCATCTTGAGCCAAGGCTGCTAGAGCGGCTTCCCCGCGCCCGACTCTCTCTCTCTCTCTCTCTCTCTCTCTCTCTCTCTCTCTCCCGGCCATTCCGTTGCCCGGTGCCCATCGGCGACCACCACGTTTTTGGGCACGGAAATAAACCGTTGTTTTCTTTGAAAGAAATAATAATAATAATAATAATAATAATAATAATAATAATAATAATAATAATAATAACTGTAATGACGAAGATAGCACAAGCGTTACTGCGGCCGCATGGCTCCAGAAGTGAGGAAGACAAAGACCAAAGGGCCGGTGTCGCTGCTAAATTTGCTCGCGCTGTCGTTTGGCTGGAACTGCTGGGCTGCTCTCCGCGCTGGAGCCGCTAAGCGTCAATAAACCCCGTAGCATTTGGTGGAGGTGCGGGGTACCCTAACAACGCCTCGCCCTGGAACTGCGGAGCCGCACTCTGCCCGCCGCTACCGCCAAGACCACGCTAGACGACGCCGGTGAGCGACCCACTTCAACTGGACCTGCGGTGCCGTTCGTCAACGAGACCTGCTACGAAGATGCTACGAGAATCAACGAGAATGCTAGGAGGTTTATTGAGGGTCAGCGGGTCCAGGGCGCAGACAGCAGCCCAGCAGTTCCAGCCAAACGAAAGCGCGAGCAAGAGCAGCGACACCGCCCCTTTGGTCTTTGTCGTCTTCACTTCAGGAGCCATGCGGCCACAGTAACGTTTGTGCTATCTTCGTCATTAAATAATAATAATAATAATAATAATAATAATAATAATAATAATAATAATAATAATAATAATAATAATAATAATGTTTAAGACGGGAACAGTCGTGAGGCCTTCGTTCTGACGCACTATCGTAACGCTCCGGTAGCGCGCATGAAAAATGATCATGGCCCATGGGACACGCAATGCATAAGCAAACAAAAGAAAACAAGGAATACTGTAATATAAACAGCAGCAGTATAAAAGCTCACATACGCGAGACTGCAGGCATTCAAAACTGCATGGCCGACGCACACTACAAGACTAAGAACATCAATACAATGTTGCGCACCTGTAAACACATGTTTACGGGTTGGTGTAATTTAAATTCGATACTTTGCAGCTTCAGCGAAAAGGATAAGGGGATTTCCTAGACAACAACACCAACAGACAACGACGACAATAACAGCACGTGACCTGTCTTCTTTTGCCGGGCTCTTTTCACGTCCTTGAAGCAGCGGTGTGATAAGATCGCGCTGGTCTTCTCATTTTCCTCGTCGAAACGTGTGTTTTCATAGCTCGGGGAGGTAATTCCCGTGCCTTGGCAGTAGCACTACTCCCCCCCCCTCTCTCTCTCTCTCCCCCTCTCTCTCTCTCTCTCTCTCTCTCTCTCTCTCTGTTTCTTTTAAATGTTTCCCCCCCTTTTTTTTCCTGACCGTTTAGGCAGAACTAATAGTAATACCATTGACGATCACGAGGCTGAAGAACAATCCAGGTTAATATTGCCTTCTCGTCACAATATTCGCCCTTGCATGTTTGCCCGTGAAACCGTTCGTACTTCGACGTAACAATTGTCTCAGAATCCGACGGTCGTTTTCAGCTGCGCAATGCGAACCGTTTTGCCACCTGTATAACGACAGCTGTGCAGAATTATGTATCGCGCATTGTCCAAGAGGATCAAGTCTGCACATCCTGTTTTCAAAGACCCAGTAGCCAATCGGCATACATAACACTGGCCTGTCCGCAGCTGGTTACGAAATTCCGTGAGACCACTATTCTCGATGGAAAGATTGTCTTTCTTGTAATGTTATTTCTAGAAAAATAAAATTATGGAGGGCGTTTCGTTGTATCCGTTCGTACGTCTGTCTGTCTGTCTGTCTGTCTGCTTAGTTATTATTTTAATTATTTTTATTTTTCATTAAATTTTATTGCCCAACACAATCTTTATGTCTGTCTGTCTTTCGCTTTTCTTTTTTCCTTTCTTTCTTGAGATCGAACTTTAGTAAGACGCCACTAGACAGCTGTATACTGTCACATCGTGCGCCAGTGCCAGCTACCAAACATTCCTCCGCCGTCTGTTAGATGGGTGGTGCGTGGGAAGTTTCAAGCTTTTCAAATTGAGAGCAGGAGGTTGGTGAAATGACAAATGATTCCGCGAGACATTTCGGAGTGAAGCTAAACTTAGGCTGCACGTTCACGCCGGCCGTCATGCGAGCTTCTACTGGAGAGCACGCATTGTAAACGGGAGACGCCGGAATCTATTCGAAAAAAGCCAAACGCCACACGGAACGGCGCCGACGGTGTCCATCGTGCATCAGCGGTCGCATTCTTCGGTGAACGCTGTTTGCGAAGTTACTCCGCGCCGTAAATTCAAGAGAAGCTGTTTGTTTGTGCTCGCTCTGGACTTCTCGACTCCACACCACCCCACTTGTATTATTTTTCTTTCTTTTTCGTTCTTTTATCTCTTTTCCTCTCTCTCTTCTTCAAGTGGCAGTGAAAACCCGCTGCCTTGGTCTGGTCTCCGGCCAACAAAAACAAACAACCTGCCGACGAAAGGCAAGTCAGTCGACTGGCACGTTCCCTATAGAAACGGCGAAGATATAGGCCGCCAGAGAAGTGGCTACCCTGCGCGGTGACCGGGGGTAGCTGCTGCACCGAATTCGACACGATTAAGGTGACAGCAACACATGTATGCGTTTTTCGCGTATTCATCGATGCCTGGGCCGAAAGCTTAGCATTGACAGTTGAAGCGCTAACATATGTGCGAGACACGTCTCTATAAATACCGAGCTATCGGTAATCCGTCTCGAGAAGTGGTGAAGCAGTGCAGCATCTTTTGGGGAATCTTATTTCAACTAGCGCGTTCATGCAGAGTTCGAGCAACTTCGCAACGCGCGCTGGAAAATGAAACCAAGCTAAAGAAGGGAAAGGACGCCCAGGAGGAGGATTGCGGAGCGCGAGGTTTAAATTTCGATACAGCACACGGCAGAAGGTTTAACCATCCTCCGTGCGCAAATCGAGGCTCCAATCGAAAGCCGCGTCATGTGGCGGGCAATACGTCGCAGATTGCTGACGACCGTAAACTGGACAACACCGGCGTGCCACAAACAATGCAGACATTCGACACTCGATACATCGCTGAAAGTATGACGCACGCGGACGCGTGTGGCATCCTAGAAATGACGCATATATAGAGCGCACTTACCAGAGCCAAAAAGTGTCTGCCCCTGGAAGAAGTACTCCATCTCGGCGTTGTAGTGCTCGGTGTAGGCACCCAGCCGGTTGCCCGTGCTACGCGACTCGGTCCAATGAACCTTTGCTAGTCCGCGCATGAACACGCGCACCGCCTTCAGCCGCATGTCACCCTTGAGTTCGAGCACGCACTTGCCGCGCACCGCCTGTCCGGGGTGGTACACGCTGCGGTATCCGTCCAGCACGATGTCGAACGCTTTCAGCTTGCCCATGGTGGCTCGGCAGCCTCGTGGACTTTACGTCGTCGCGTCGTCGCCTCTCGCGGACCATCGGAGAGAGCTCACCGCCGCCGGAGGAGTCAGCCCGCGCCGGGCTCGCGGCCGCTTCGCTCGCCAAGCGCGTGCTGCGACGCCCGCGGACGCCGGCGGCCCGCGACAGTCACCGAACGCATTGCGCACACTGCTCGGTGGTCGACGCCGATATAACACTCCTGCTGGCTCCGCTGCTCGCTTTTGCGCGGCGTCGACAACGTTGCTTCTCCGATCGAAGCCACTCGGAGGAGGCAGAGGAGGTATCGCCGCCGGAGGAGAGAGCACAGGCAGCAGCAGGCAGGCCTTCTAGCAGGGCAGCAGCAGGCCCCTCGGGAATGCGCTCGCACTCTCGTGCTGTCCCGTTTAGGTGAGAGTCAGAGCGAGACCAAAGCAGAGAACCGAAACTAACTAGTAGCAGACGGAACAACAGACGCCACACGCGCGCCGGCCAACGTCGGCGGCTGGACGGACCGTTAACAGCGCAAGAAATACGTCGGCGCTATGCTGCTGAATGGACATTCGTGCCTCGCAAACATCTGTAGATGATCTAAGGAGCCAGGCACGCGAGGTATGCACTTTTCGGGCCCCCCGCAGCGCGTAGGCGACGCTTTGCATGACAGCTTGGATGGGGAAGTTCGATTAGGACTCAAGATGGTGCTGCCATCCAGAGACAAAATGGAGAGTCTGCACACTTCCCGACATGCGTCACGCTAAACTTGCTAGAGAATTGATTATTAAGCGCCAGATGGCGCTAGGCGCGCAATATGGGCTGTATAGCAGCGGACATCAATGAGCTATGAAAATGATGTGAGATAATTGTTTTAGGAGACATGAATGGCGCATGTTGAAGATATGGATGGGTACACAGACTCCACAGGTAACATCATGCTGGATATGTGTGAGAGGCATAACCTAGTTGTCTGTAACTCAACTGATAAGTGTGACGGAATCATACATGGGAGGTAGGGGATCGACACTCGACAATAGACTATGCGCTAATGTCACATAGGATGTACGATAGATTAGGAGCCATGATTATAGATGAACAGGGCTCCAGAAGTGTAGGTAGCGACCACAAACTTATTAAGTTGAGTTTTAAGAGGGAAGCTAAAACACGAGGCGTGAGGAACAGCCAGATGGGATTTTTTACTCGGAAAGAGAAGTGGAAATAGCGGCCAAACAAATTGAAGAGGAAATATCAGAGGGTGCTGAAACTGATTGGACTTACCCAAAGTTAATGAGACTATTTGAGCGTGAGCTAGGTAAGGTGCGAGTCAGGAGAACAAGGCAAGGGATACGAAAACTCAAGAGCTGGTGGGATGAGGTTAAGAAGGCCATAAAGAAACGTAAGGAAGCCTCCAGGAAACACAGGTATTGCAAAAGTAAGGAAGAACATGAAGCAGAAGTAGAGAGAAAATAGTTAAAATGCAGAAGGGAAGCATCCTATTTGATCAACGAGAAAATCAACACAAGAGGGTCCCAATGGCTGCCAGAAGTAAGCAATAAAAAAGATAAACAGGCAGCTAGGAAATTCTGGCGACATCTGAACTCCTTGGGTAATAGGACGTCTAGAGCAGAGGTATATAGTAACAGCTCAAGGTACTCGGTTAGAAGGAGAGGAGGTAATGGAGAATATAGGAACTACGATGAGGGAAAAATTTACAGAACAGAGAAATGGTACATGCAGTATGTCGGAGAGGGATAGCCCGGTCAATTCACTGCTTTCGCTTGGACAAAGAGAGCGGGAAAGGGCCGGGAAGAGGGTACCAAGTAGTACATCGGCAGGCCGGATGGTATTCCAATTATTTTAATAAAGAAATTGGGCCCGAAATCTAAGAACGCATTAAAGGAGGTGGTGAGCAAAATGCTAGTGGATGGTAAAGTACCTGACGAATGGAGGCTAAGTAGGATGAGAATGATATATAAGGGAAAGGGGGACAAAGCTGACGTAAATAACTACCGGCCTATAACAGTGACGTCAGTGGTTTACAGGGTGGTTATGCAAATTATAAAGGACAGACTGCAGGCATGGGTAGAGAACGAGGGGGTGCTTGGAGAGCTACAAAATGGGTTCCGGAAGCATAGGAGGCTAGAAGACAATCCGTTCTCACTGACACAGTGCATTGAAATAGCTGAAAAGGAACACGGATCCCTATGGCTGGCTTTGTTGGATATCAAGGGAGCCTATGACAGTGTACTTCAAGAGGGCTTGTGGGGCATTCTGGAAACTTTAGGAGTGCAAGATGGAGTAGCAAATTTCTTAAAAGATATCTATAAATGTAACCGGCCATTGTCACCTGTTGTTTATGCTGTACCTACAAGGATTGGAGGCCAAAATACAGCAAAGCGAACTCGGCTTCAACCTATCATTTTTCAAACAAGGAAAATTGATTGAACAGTCATTATCAGGGCTGATGTATGCGGATGATATTGTATTAATGGCTGATAATACAGAAGATCTGCATCAATTGATGGACACATGTAGTACAGAAGGAGACAGGTTAGGCTTGAAGTTCAGCTAAGAAAAAATCGGCAGTTATGATTTTTAGGGATAACATTAGCGGCGAGCATAAGATACAGGAGGCCACGCTTGAGATAGTCGATAAGTACAAGTATCTTGGGGTGTGGATAAATAATGTAATTGAGCATCTGACAGAGTACGAAAAATATGTAACGACTAAAGGTAACAGAAGTGCAGCGATTACGAAGAATAGGACACTGTGGAACTACAATAGGTACGAGGTAGTACGAGGGATATGGAAGGGGGTAATGGTTCCGGGCCTGACTTTTGACAATGCAGTTCTATGTATGAGAGCAGAGACCCGGGCACAGTTGGAAACTAGGCAACGTGGTGTGGGTAGGCTCGCTCTGAGAGCACATGGCAAGACACCAAATCTTGGGGTGCAGGGGGATCTGGGATGGTCTTCTTTCGAGGGCAGAGAGGCTAGTAGCAAGATAGCATTTGAGGAGCGATTGAGAAAAATGGGGGGAATGCGGTGGGCTAGGAAGGTTTTCAGTTACTTATACACGAGGAATGTTGACACAAGGTGGAGGAAGCGAACTAGAAGATTGTCAAGAAAATTCTTGGGCAGCAGTGAGGGGACAGGTAGGGAATCATATCCGTCAAGAAAAAGGTTAAGGAGACAGAGAGGCGCATGTGGAAAATAGAGATGCAAACCAAATCAGCATTAGAGACATACGGGACGTTTAAGCAAGAAATAGCCAAAGAAAATATTTACGATAACCCTAAGGGAAGCTCATTGTTGTTTGAGGCCAGGACAGGTGTACTGCAGACTAAAACGTACCGAGCCAGATACCAGGATATAGACTTGCTGTGCGGGGCGTGTGGAGAGGAGGACGAAGCGGCTGAACACTTGATGCTTGCTTGTAAACAACTTCACCCTGCAGTTGAATGTAACGGGGAACTATTCAAGACTTTGAGTTTTAAAGACAGTGAAAGAAAAATAGACTTTGAACAGGTAGAAATAACTAAACGGAGGCGATCTGATTGGTGGATAATATCAACGCAAAAGTAAAGGAGTGAATACATAGGTATGCATGCATATAGTACCATTCAAGGCTAGGTGGCGCGCGCCGCCACCGCCCGAATCAAAGGGTTGAGCCTCAGTCATCCATCCATCCATCCATCCATCGGGCTCACGGTTCTTTATTCTGTGGGCTCCCGGTCAAGATTTTGGCGGTAAGGTACGTAATACAACCAATAGGGACCATTAGGAGCCTCTTCCTTCTTATGAGTCTGATTACCGCATGGAGTTGGCCTCTCTTCTACGGATGAAATACAGCGATGAGTAATGATGAGAGGCAGCCATGGTAGTATCTCTTCCTGCATGACAGCTTTGATTCGACTTTGATTCAAGATGGGGCCTTTAATGGTGCGGTTTTATATTTTACAGAATATTGGGAAAGAAATCTAGGGCATTATCTTTAAGACTAAAACTTAAGGTTTCTTATTTAAATAATGTTATACATCATTAATAGCATTTATTAGTGTTGTTGCAGCCATACGCGAGAAGTTTTCATTTTTCTGGGGGAAGGGGGGCAGGTGACCAGCTTTCCGGACCTCCCCCATGTGTGTGTGTGTGTGTGTGTGTGTGTGTGTGTGTGTGTGTGTGTGTGTGTGTGTGTGTGTGTGTGTGTGTGTGTGTGTGTGTGTGTGTGTGTGTGTGTGTGTGTGTGTGTGTGTGTGTGTGTGTGTGTGTGTGTGTGTGTGTGTGTGTGTGTGTGTGTGTGTGTGTGTGTGTGTGTGTGTGTGTGTGTGTGTGAACGAGGAGAAAGGAAACCGAGGGCCCGATTTGTATTAGACATATCATAAGAAGCCGACAAACACATCAAGGACAGCATAGGGGAAATTGCATGAACTTATTAATTGAATTGAAAAAGGATAAATTAATGGAAATGAAAGTGCATGCAACTGGCCGCAGGTGAAGCACCATCACACGTCTTCGCTTACGCGTGCGATGCTGTCCTTGGTGCCTTTGTTTGGTGGCTTCTTATGATATATATATATATATATAGCCATTAGTGATAGCAAAGTATGGGACAATTACACGAACAACGATTCCACCACCGAGAAACTCCTCTCTCTCTCTCTCTCTCTCTCTTGTGGGTGAAAGTGATTTTGCAAGAAGGAATATCGCGGCATAGGAGGATTTCTGAAAAGGTTAATGAGTCGCCCCGACGAATCCATATAATTAGATGGGCGGACACGATGACGGCCTGCACCCAAGAATAACTTGAGGTTTTAGGAACAATATATAACAGGCTTGTTCAGGAAAAATCTCACAGACAATCAAGCGACTTTCAATCTCGGAGCTCAAAGGAAGACTGTGCCTCTTTTGTTCAAAATACGAAAATGAGAATTACGGAAATTGAACTTGCAGATGGAAGCTCGACAACTGATCCTCACGAAATTGCAGCAGCTATTCATGAGCACGTTACGCAGCAATTGGGACCTGATGAGTTGAACGAGCACCCCGATTTCACAACAAGACTCTCTTAGCTGTGTAAGGTCATCTCACGGCCAGAGGAAGATTTTCTTGCGATCCTTGATGAAGAACCATCATTAGACAGTGTAAAACCAGCCCTGAGAGAAATGAGTTCAAGAACAACCCCCGGCTGTGATGGTCTAACAACGAACTTCTACAAAACCTTTTTTAATACTATCGGAGATGCCTTCTTTTTAATGATTAAAATGTTTTTCGAGGAAGGAAGGAAACCTGCCTCTTTTGGCAGCGGCCGCATAGCGCTAATTCTAAAGGAGGGGGCTCCGACCAATCCAAGGTCCTGGCGATCTATAACTCTGCTGAACTCGGATTAGAAAATAGTTTCAACCATCCTTCAATCACGACTTAGACCACTACTGCCTTTCATTATCTTCCTCTGCCAAGCCTACTCAGTCCCTGGAAGGTCGATATATGCCAGCCTTATGCTAACCCGTGATGTCTTTGAATTTGTCCAGAAGAAGCAAATTAGTGGTGCTTTTGTATGGGTATATCAAGCGCAGGCCTTCAACAGAGTTAGACACAAGTGCCTCTTCTAAATCCTCGAAATTCTTAAGTTTCCACGATATTTCATTCGTTCTATTCAACTCCTTTACTCTAATGCAAGAAAGGGGGGGGGGGGGTAAGGCATGCAGACATGGACACAAGAGAAGAGAGGTGGACAACAATTTTTGTTGTCCACTTCTCTTTTCTTGTATCCGTGTCTCCACGCCTTACCCCCTTTTTGCATTATTAATCCTTACCAACTAGCTAAGCTTTCTGTCGTTCTAATCCTTTACTCTAACATGACTAGGGATGTAATTGTGAACGGGGAAATCACACCCAGCTTCTCCATTCATAGAGGTGTTCGACAAGGATGCCCGTTAGGCCGAGCCCTCTTTATTACGTCACTAGAAACCCTATTGAGGAAAAGAATAAGCAATCAACATATTCGAGGTTTTCCAATGACCGGACTGGACGAAGTACGAGTTAGTGCATACGCTGACGACATCTCATTATAGCTCAGAGATAACCGAAGCTATGGGGTTTTTAAATGCATTTTGCAGACTACTCTGCACTCCCAGGTGCTCTCATAAATGAGCAGAAGGCTCTCCTCTTTGGATCATTTCCTAGTAGCACCTTGAACAACGTACCTATAGTCAATCCTGTTCAAGTACTAGGTGTGTTCTTTACTTGCAACGGCGTCTCAGATTCTCTTGGCAATTGGCTTTTGCAATCAAAACTAAAGTTTGTGCATATGCCAAGTATGCACTCAGAATTGCAATAATGCCTCGAAAAATTGGGATACAACTCAACAAATTAACGTCATCTTTTCTATGGATCGACAAGCCCCCGCTAGTAAGAGAGGCAGCTACTACAACTCCCGCCAAAACTTGGTGGTCTAGGTTTAACTCACATAGTAAATACAGGTAAAATTCTGGCATTAAAAATGTTGTTTCACTCTCCAAGCTTCCAGAGTGTATTGGCAAGAACCTCCTAACGTACTTAGCTAGTACCCATCATAAATAAAGTGACTTACAGGTAAACGATGCCCTGACCTTCTTGCTGAAACCCCGTCATCATTTTATCACACTGCTCTTATTACCCAGAAAATGATCCTCATAGAACGCCCTGACTCAAACATTGAAAATGATTAAGTATGCAGAATTATTGAAGATATCACGCAAAAACAGTTAAGCCCTGAGGAGAAATCGCATACCCCAGGAGAAATTTGGAAGTACTGGCCCAATTTCTGGTTACCCAAAGAGCTGCAAGACTTCGTCTGGAAGCGTCGTTGGCAAGTTCTTCCAACAAGAGATCGTCTTCATAAATTCGGCACTGTCCCCAATGCACTCTGTCTCAACTGTAGCGATATTGAGACTCCCCAACACGCCCTGTTTCAGTTCCCGCCTGCAAAAGCCATATGGAGACTTGTCAAACACACCTTCAAAATAGATGGGCATCAAAGACAGGGAAAAAGACGCGGATCATTTGAATACTTCATTATACCTTGCGCTATGTTCTTTATTTGGAAAAGAAGAAGTCTCGCAGAGTTTCGTAGGTACCCGGTAAATGCGGCCTATCCTGCAATGCAGCGAATAAGACTTCTAGCTTGGAAACACCTTTCCGAGGATCTAGAGGCCAGTGGTGAAGAGGCCTTTCTTCGGAGGTGGCATACTAGATTCTTCTACTTACAGAACGGCACCCTTCGCTACCCAATAGTTCCTTATTAACTATACACATGATACAATATGTTACAGTGCCACATTGATCCTCTACCATCCTTTTCTTAGTGAGTACTTCGTTCCACTAAACATTGTATAACCGTAGCCCCAGTGTTACATGTTAAAGCTGTTTGTCTTATATTGTATAACAAATACCTTTAGGCACTGTTTTTTTTTTTACTTGTGATTCTTGAAACATGTCTCTCGTACGAAACCATCACCACGTTCACCGCTAGAAGTCAATTGTTAGTGAGCAAGAAACCAACTATCATCTGTATAAGTTTTGTGTTCACTTTATGTTGCTATGTAATTACGTGCACATGAGAGCTTGTTCAATAAGCTTCCCTTTGTTGGAGTGACTCGGACATTTCTTTCGTGTATGTAATGCTTCGTTGTTTGTATATGTTATCGTCCTGGTGGAATTGTGACGTCATTGGGACTCGCAGCGTTCGTATCGCCTTTTGTTGCAATAAACCGTTTGCAAAAACATGACGCCTGGTAAACTCCGAGGCGCTGTTTACGCTGCATAGCAGCACAGGCTTCGCGTGCTTGTTATCGCCGTCATTGCTTCGCCCTTCCGAGTGAAACTATAAATTGCGCACAGTCATTTACTTCTAGTCGCGAGTGTGCAAACAAAGGTGCGACTGGTTTTTAATTTATACCTTGAAGTTTCGTGTTATGGCCAATTCCACTGCAAAATTGACCAAACGTATTTTTTTTTCCTTTTACAACGAAGCTGTATAGTATAGCTACTCTCCGACGGTGGTCGATGCCCGCCCTTCTACGCGTCGCGTCGACACGAAAAAATGTTCGTCTCCAGATTCTCGCGAATGCTCTGTAGCTCCCATTGTAATGTAGGTATCTTGGAAAAATATCATACTAAAATTGGCCGCTAATGCGACTCTATCATTACACCGAGTTTCATTTACTTGCCATAATTAGTTGGTGCACATTGAAGTTGTAAACGTTACAGAATTCCTGTCTGCTGTCGATGCATGCCGTCTACGGAAGGAGTATGGTTACAGAAAACGGCTATAACTCTTGTTTTATCGAAACCATTTCGAAAGAAATTATACGGCAAATAGCCGCTAAGACGACTCTAACACTACGCTTAGTATCATCTACTTTTCATAATTACGAAGTTCACAGTGAAATTGTAAATATAGTGGAATTACATGGGCGTACGGGAGGGAACCGGACAGCACCATGTTTGTCCGCTACACCAAAACTCTAGTCCTTCCAAGTTTCATTCAGCGAATTAACTAGGAAGTGCGCTCAATCGTAAGTTACAGACAAACGTGCAAACAAGCAAATGGCGTTGTGTGTTGTGGTTACGTCATAGTCGCCCAGGCGACCTTATCGGCAGTTCCCGCGGAGCTCTGGTATGGGCCGGACTCGTGTTGAGCGTAATACCTACGCGTACATAGATGCGTCGACTGAGGTAAAACACACCACAGCTTCGCCGCTCGTCGATCTTATTCACAGAGTGGAAGGGCTGATGAATATTTTCCTTTGCTCGCTGGCACACTTCAAAATATTAATTGTTTCCCCAAGATCTGTGGGGAGCTGGAATAGGCTATCAGGTGATATATTAATATTGAGAATTTTAGAATTACTGGATAAAATACAGAAGTCTGTCTAGTTGCCTCAGGACCGGTAGACAGTATACTGTATGCATTGTTGCGTGGACTACAGCGAATGCATGATCAATGTTTTGTTTCCTTTAGGGTTTTTCTTTCCGTGGTGCCTGTACTCCAAAACCTATATAGAACTCTGCATTAAATAAACACGTTTTATTTGTTCGATCATGAACCCACGACAAAAAATAAAGAAAAGGAGGCCCGCACTATGAATAAATGAATAGCAAACACACAATTATTTCTCTAGATAACCTTCTTACGTTTCCTTTGCGCTTTTTCTCTCTCACATTTAGTATTTGTGCACGCTCAATTCAAGAAAATTTCTATTTCTTTTTGTCGTGCTTGTCGAACCATCTTAGATAAAAAGGACTTTTAGTGTTCTGATTTTACATTTTCCAATATATTGGGGCTGCAAGTTAAATATTTCCATACCCTTGAATGTATCTCTATATTACCTATGTGCCTGCGTGTAGGATTGTCAACTATTACAAACGCACTAGTTAACGTCTTCGCATTACTCTTTCTAACTCCCCGTCCCGTCTCCGTCTTGCCTTGACGGCATCTTCACGCGGTCTTGACTAGTTTATCAATCAGCAAAATTCCTATTGCACGCTTCATTTCTCTCGCTAGGCGATCGCTACGCAAGAAAGCTAGCCATCACAACTTATTTTGTTATTGAAATCTAAAGTCTTATCACGTATTGTCGAGGGACCTATGTCCTCATCCGTCGGCAAGTGCCTCGTGTTACCTTTCTGTTTGTTCAGCGAGGAGCCATAAAAATGTAGTCTGACTTAATTAGATCGTTTCCTAAGGGCATTTCACTAACGCAGGGGAATCAATGGTCCCAAACCACCAGAAAGAGAAATAAAA
This sequence comes from Dermacentor andersoni, assembly GCF_023375885.2. Taxonomy (NCBI): domain Eukaryota; kingdom Metazoa; phylum Arthropoda; class Arachnida; order Ixodida; family Ixodidae; genus Dermacentor; species Dermacentor andersoni. The sequence continues at coordinate 29,328,806 of NC_092815.1, forward strand.
CGTGTTTTTCACTTTTGAGCACGTGCATAGGCATGTCTGACGCGAAGCGCGCCGTGTGTTTTCGCGCGATTTTTTTTTTTTTTTGGACACTTGACAACTTTCGCAATGGAGCAGCGTTGGGTGACTGCGGGACACGGAAGTACGCGGGACTCGCGTGTTCCATCGTCCGCTACCGGATGGCATCCACCGCGGTCGCGATACCATCTCCGGCTCGCGCGCGAGCAGCGGACCTGATGCGCGGAGGATGCTGCCTCAATTCTTTCCTGCTCTGCTCGCCGGTGCGCACTCATTTCGTGCATGTGCGCGCATGTGAGCGCGCGAGAAGGAGTCCTAGAATGCGTGTTAGCACGCGCGCGTGCAAGGCTGCGTGTGTACGAACGAGGTAATGCGTGTGAGCGTTTCGAAGCTTACATGGGTGCGTCTGTGTGTGCTCGTGGATGAGTGCGCACGTAAGGCCGTGCGCGCAAGAGACTGCCCGTGTGTGTTCTGCGCGTGCACGTGCGTGCGTCTGTATGTGTGGGTGCGTTGTGAGTGCTTGTGTATTCTGCGTACATGTGTGTGTGCGCGTGTACATTGGTCAGTGTATATGTGCACGTGTGCATAAGGGTGTGCGCGTGTTTTGTGTGCACATGTGTGTTCGTAGTTAGGAAAAGTGCGAAGGAACAAAGAAAGCAAAAGAAAACAGGACGAGCCATGAATCCGCACCAACTCGCCCAGTTCGCCATTTTGCACATCCATGTGCGCGTGCCCACGGATGTGCGTGCGTGCGTGTGCGTGTGTGTGCGTGCGTGTGTGTGTGTGTGTGTGTGTGTGTGTGTGTGTGTGTGTGTGTGTGTGTGTGTGTGTGTGTGTGTGTGTGTGTTTGTGTGTGTGCGCGCGCGCGCATGTGTTGTATGTGTGTCTGCGCTATGTGTGCTGATAGCTTTGAGCGTATGCGTGTACGCATGAGAGAGAAGGTCGAGAGCGTGTGCGTCACTGTGCGGGTCTGAAAGCTGCCGCGCCACATCGAGAACCTATACGCCACGTTTATACGATCGGGAGATAAGAATACCATGTCGGGGATGAGACGTCAGGTGACCCGTCCCTGTTTGCAGAACTTGGTCAACATATCGTGAGCAGCGTGACCACTCGGTGTCTGACGAAACTAGTGCCCGAAGCCGGTGCGTTTTCTGGGTCTTGTGAAACGATGGCTTCGACCTTCGACCAAGCCTTGACCATAAGAGTGAGGGTGCCAGGTACGATCGATGCGTGGCCCATATATATATATATGTATATATATAAACGAGACAAGAAGGGGAACTAGGGGGCTCGATTTTGTTAAACATGACCACATAAAGCCAACAGACGATGAAGCCAAGGAAGGCATCGGGGAAATTAACTGTGGTTTAAATTGGAATGCACAAAATAATGAAGAAAAAGGAAATGAAAGTGGACGAAAAGATCACTTGTCGCCGGTGAGAGCCGAACTCACAACCTCCGCATAACGCGCGCGTTGCACTGAAAATCGTGCTACCGCGACGGCTATCAATTCGTCCAGTAACTTGGGTATACTTAAGTTTACCAGATCTAGTCCTAGGAGTGTTACCCAGCGTCACTCCGAGCCAGAGTGGGCGGATGTGGAACATCCTTTTTTGCCCAATGGCGTCACATAGCACCTGATCTTAGGAGAGCAGGCACGTGGCTAATAAACCCTCGCATTCTACCTAATGACGTCGAGGCTGCCAGATTTGAAATCCTCGCAACGAATAAACGACATACTAAGGGAATCTGAGGGGCTAGATTTTGTTAAACGTGACCACATAAAGCCAACAGACGATGAGGCCAGGGATCAATTGACAGCCGTCGCCGTAGCACAATTGGTAGTGCAACGCACGCGTAATGCGGAAGTTGTGGGTTCGGTTCCCAGCGGCGACAAATTATCTTTTTGTCCACTTTCATTTCCCTTTTCTTCATTATTTTCTACATTCCAATTTAAACCGCACTCAATTTCCCCGATGCTCGCCTTGGCTTCATTGTCTGTTGGCTCTGTGTGGTTCAGTGTTTAGCCTTACGGCTGCCCTATAACCAGTATTATAGCTGGAGTGAATCGTTGTCGTACACGAATGTAACTAAGATTCGAGCACCCAGTATACGGGATGGTTTTTAAATTTAACAAAAATTAGATATCGGCTGTTGCAGATGACATAACTGACCGACATTGATAATTGATGATCGAGGCTATAGTGTCATGCTGGAAATTAAGTTCTAGTGGGTATGCCTCGCAAACTCACTGCCTACAATATGTAAATTCCAATATTTGGTGTAATTAGTCAAGACGTCAACTAGTGATTTTTTAACGCGAAGCTTTATATGGCTAGGCGAAACGAAAATGCGTCTGTCCGCGCCTGTGTGCAAAAAAACTATCATCATCAGCAACGGATCGAGCGTCGTCGACTTCTCCCACAGCCGGCTCCGTTGCCGCTCATCATTCCAGAGCAGAATCTCATTCCTCTTCGGTCGTCGTAATGGGGGGGCCGCGTTTATGGGGGTATGAGCCTTTGCTTAAGGGGGTATGAGCCACTCATTGTCTTACCTGACGGCCAGATTTAATTTTGAAGCTATGCAATTTTGAAGAATCGCAAGCGTCAATGGCGGGCGGATGCTGCTAACCACGCCACCGCGCATAGTCGAGACATCGAACGCAAGTGACAACGGCGGACTGCGGGCATGCCGTCACTGACCTGCGGCCCCAGTGATAAACACCGGGGCCGCAGTTTTCAGCTTCGCTGGTTAACCATCTGAACGGAGCGCTTGGGCGGTTTTCTTTTTAATTTATTGAGTGTGTGTTTCCATCTGTCATGCTATAGCAATGTCCGCCTCTTTTAATAATCCAGCTCAAGAAAAAGAATTAAGCTATCTGCCACAGGCGATTTCTTAATGTTCCCCCTTATATTGACAACGTTCGTGCAGAGTTGTTCAACACAAGGCATAATTTGCTGCGTCAGAATGCGTTATAGTAGAATTCGACATTGTAATAATAATCACAACGGTTCAACGGCCCAAAGCTGCACGGTAGGATAAGTGGCCATCCATGCGAACGGGTGCAAATTAGTTTTGAGCACCTAGTTATTACTGTTTTTTATGCACATCTGTATGTGTATCTAAGTACACGACAGTTTTCGTGTTCGGCTCTTATTAGTTCGCCGCGGCCGCGGCATTCGAAACCGCGATCTCGAGCTCAGCAGCAGAAACGGCATATACATATATATATATATATATATATATATATATATATATATATATATATAATTCAACATGGAAAGCTGCCGCCGGCTGCCGAGATTTTTCTAGCGTTCGCAAAGATTCTCGAACGCACGAGACGCCATACTAGGTGCGGTGCCCTCGCTTAAGCCCTACACAAGCCGAAAGGTGAACTGATAAAGCTTCTGCGGACAAACACACATATATACCTGCTGATCGTTGTCTTCACAGCAATTTGACAGCACGTATAGTCTATTGAATATACAGTGGGCAACAAGCTTTCGCGATGGGCAAGGTCTCCCGCTGGGTGCCTATATATACCGCTCGCTGCGGTGCCTCCGTCGCGCAAGAGAGGGGGAGAGATGTCGGCGATTCCCAATCCTATCGCGCGCGCTGCATGCGCTTTCCAGCTTCGTATGCCACGAGCGCGTCCCGAACGTCGGTTACGCGGTGCCAAGCCCTGATCGTCGGTTATTTGATTTACGCAGCTTCACGGGACAGATAGGGAGATGGAGTGCAAAAAAAAAAAAAAAGAAGAAGAAAAGAGCTGGACGCGGGGCGACGCGAGCTGCGCACTTTCATTGGAAATTCACCGCAGCGGAGAAGGTTGCGCGAAGCGAACGAACGGCAGCTGGGAATAGAAGAGACAGCCTTGCTCGAGCGCGCAGTCGAGCAGATAATACGGCGATCGCTTGGAGTGTCGTTATCGTTGGCGCGGAAGTCGTCATGGTGGATGTACTACGTATACGTAATACGGAGCTGAACTTCGTCGACTTAATAGTGGGGCCGTATGCATTCTTCTTATATCACGCCCTATACAAGAAGCCTGCGGCAATGTAAAGCCTTGCGATCAACCTGCCTGCGCGTCATCATATTTTGCGCGCACACGCACGCGTGGTAACTGGGCGACGCGAACGTTGTGTTCCAAGGTGAAAGACGTGAGGCGGAATTCGGGATATATATATACTTGTCGTGCAACGCATAAATATCACCGCCGTTATCATAGGTGGAGTTCGAACGGAGGACAGTCGCTGTTCCTGTAGTATGCTTGCAATCGGTGCCGGAATCCGACTGTGCGGATTTATGCGGTGAGGGTGATCGAGAGCTGCATGACTTTTTACGTGTCATCGTCGACGACTCCGTCTTTGTTCCATGAGCGTCTACAAGCAAATGATAATATCACCACTTCCCACACAAGGTATAAACTTATACTGCTCGAATAGTTTAACGCACCTGCAAAACAATAAGACAAGTCATCAATATATCTCACTGTAGCAACTATGTTATTCAGAAAAGAATCATTCTCTCGAGTTTATTTCGTTCAACGACCCGCGCAGCAGTTGAAACGCGGGAAGAAATCGCGTGATAATACATTGAACATGTGTCGGTCGAACTTTGAAGGTGTGCCTGTGTCTCGTGCAGGACACGGAACTCGTTCGAACAGGCAAGCATCACGCCGCCCTCTTAGTTGTGGCCCCGCTCAGTCGGGGCTCGGTAAGAATTGCAGCGAAACAATTGGCCTCTGCCCAGTTAAATTTCGTCGCTGGTCACACGTCTTCTTATATCAGTATACATTCCCGAAACCGAGTGGTCGCCTTAACTAAGCCTTATGCCATTAATTAAGCCCGAGAATTCGCTGGCGTCCTGCAAGGGGGAATGCGTGTGCGCGTAACCCTAGAAACGAAATCGGCCCGAACGATACCAATTTAGTTTTCGACCGCACTCTGCAGATCACTAAGATGTAAAAGGGCGCGCCCACGGAATAGCGAAGAGCGGATCGGAGAAGTGGAAGGCTGACGAATTCAAGGAGTACCGATGTCACTGAGAAACTTTATGACCTGCAGCGATCACACTAACTACATTCATTACCTCAAACGAAAATTATCTTTCTGGAAAACCTAGAAATTTTTAGAAATATTTGCAAGTCATGTCAACATCATGTAGAGGAGACAGCTATATATCTCTGTTAGCTAGTAATCTTGAAACTACGATGCCGACTCAAACATGTTTGCAAAACGCGTTCGATCAGTTTTCAGCACAGACGGTGGCCCCATTACGGTCCTACCTTCCGTTACCCAGTGGTGATGCACCAAGCCGCGTCGACTAATAAAGAGCCGGCCGTCAAGAGCATTAGCAATGCAAATCCCTCAATGTAATCTGGTCATGACGGCATCCACATATCTTTAAGTGTTTCAGTGCTGACCTTACTGACTTGCATATACAACAGCTCCGTAAAAAAATTGTAGCTTCGCCAGAAGGGCGAAGCACTGACTGCGATAGCAAGGTTTAACGCCGCACTCGAACCTCTCGGACGTTGTTCTGGCCATTGTTCGGGTCCGAGACGCGATATCCGCCGCGGTGCGCCAATATTTCTCGCACCTTTAAAAGCTTTACGACGCTCTGTATATAGGCCCTGTAATGACATGGCGCACTACGCTGCCTGTAAAGAGCCGCGGCACTAACTTTTTATCACTTTCAGGTTTGAGCTCTGATATTGTTTTGCACTTGTAATGTTTAATAGTCTGAGAAGATTTAAATTAAAAGGTATGCGCTGTGAGTGTTCTGTTTCATGACATTTGTTTGTGCGCTGCCATTCTCAAGATTCTGAGGAATAATCTTGTTCATAATGTAAGACCTGGTATGAGCAACTTTAGCGATAGAATAGTGTAGCAATATAACCCGCATATACAACATGGCATATAACATGGCATGGCATATAGCATACGCCTAAATATTCGCGGATCACCACGGCAACGCCGACGGCACAAATTCACTCGGAGTTTCCATATCATTGCTATCGCAATAAAACGTGACTGCTTGCTATACTAGTGTCGTCCCTGTTCACAATTATGGTTCGAAAACAGACGTGAAAAACTACACACCAATATATCCCCTCAACGTTTCCTAGAAGATTGTTCAGTGTGTCCGGACGCCATTAATCACATATGTACAGCGCTCACGTACAACAACCTGATCTCTAATCAACATCGCGGGTGGTTCAATGGCAACCAGCCTCGTCAGCGTTATGACCCACGCACTGGAAGCGGTCTAGATCAGGAGCCAGTGGGACATTGTTTGCTGTGACCTAAGCCATGCGTTTGATACGCTGCCAGCCGTGCCCGGTTGCAGCCAAAACTCTCTGAATCCGGTGTTTCCGCAACGTCAACGCGCTTGCTGCAAGACTATCTGTTAGCGCTAGAATGATATCGTATAGGGCGTGCGGCAAGGAAGGGAAGCAGAAGGCCGAAGGCTGGCCAGACAAAGGTACGGGCCTCATCAGGATCCGAACTTCGAGCTTTCGGCAATGCACTGGCTTAGAGGAATCACTATGGCGCTAGTATTTAGGGGAGCTGCCAATATGCTGGTTCAGCCAGCGTGGGAATGATCGGTATGGCACGTGGATTTTCTTCTTTTTTTTTAACTCCGCTCTTCTGTGTTCACACGGGTTTGTGAATGCGCAAACTATCTAGTCCGAACAAAACATTGCATTATAAACGCAATTATTCGAGATGAATAAACTTCCAAACAATACTATTGCTTGGAAGTTTAGACAAATGAAGCGCAATAAATGCAGCCACAAGAACGTCCCAAGCCATAAGGGTACGAGGTTGCGGTAAATCCATGTAGTACACTTGGAAGCCGGGTGAATTGCAGCGCCAAAACAGCCTCCAGTAATTTTGTATGCAGGAAACCCCATGACCGGAACCGGGTCTCTCAAGGCTCGGGGTACAATTGTAGTGCACTCTAGCACGGGGCGCGAGCCTCGTGGTGTTAGGTTGTCGTGGGTGGCGGCGACCTTTTCTTCGGCTCTCTTTGACTGGCCATGGGTCTTCCAGCATTACTTCCAAATGACAATCCCCAAGTCGCGTCGCCACACTGTGCCCGTAGTCTAAGGGGCTCCAAGACAGCGCTGCTGCGGCGACATACGAAAGTCTGGTTTAGTAAATACCAGCGCTTACCATGGCGTTTATTCCTACAATTTCTCGCATGTCGTGCAGTGTTTAGGTCGTTCCGACCACGGGCGCCGTGCCGCAGCTCATAGTGAACGCGACTGTACATATTCAGTCGCTGTCGACGCTGTCGTTAGAAACAGTACTTGCCGGAGTAATAAGCATCGAGTGATCAGATGAAACTTGTGTCTACATACTTCGATACCGGTACTCTAGGTAGGTCAACGGTGAACAACTGTCTCGCTCTCACTCCTCGCTTCGTTTAGAAGACTTTTTAACGGCAGATGAACCACAGCTGACTTAACCTTATTGCTTATTCAAGCTTCTAAAGGATCTCACTGATTGTGCAGAAATATTAAACGATATAAATCTAGGAATTACGCGAGAAATAACCAGGGTGTCTAGACATTTTCATATGCGCACTTGAGAGCAAGAGAACGAGAGAGACATTTTTAATGGAAATTGAAGATATCAGCCCTGCTATATACAGGGCTTGCTTCTTGAAGAGGATAAGAATACAAGAGTTGGAGAAGAAGAAAGAAAAGTTGGAAAACAAGAACTAAGAGTAAATAAATAAATAAATAAATAAATAAATAAATAAATAAATAAATAAATTTCATATGACTAAGAAAATATAAAACAATATTTATAGGACCTGATTGGCGTAAGTATAACAGCAAGGTCTTCGTGGCTCGGATTGTGTTTGTAATTTTACCCCATGCATGGCAGGTCCCTAAAAAATATCACTAGTCTGTATTTGTCCGCGTATACCCTCTTGAGACGTCTCAAAGAAGCCTTCAGCAAGGATTCTGCGTGATCGCAATGAACATTCACACGAAATTGACATCTTTCACAACCGCCCATATTTATAGCAGCGCTCCGGTTCAGCTCTAATTCCCGAAACACCGAACAATGCTATTTTTGTGTGCGTGTGTTATTGTAAACCATCGTTATTAGAAATGTGCTGTTCTTGTTCATTGATATTTACATATCTGTCTTCTTTCGTGTAACAGTTACCAAGCTGGTGTATTGTTTTAAGATTGTCTTCAATTTGATGTAGCCAACCGAATACCAGTACCAAGACCGACAGTCTCTTTCTGGGCACATGCATTAATAAATTTGATTATTATTTTTATGTAAACATCATCGTCACGTTGTTCTCGTCGCCGCCGTCGTCGTAGTTTTGTTTGCGATGCTGTTTGTCGAAGGAGAGATCGACGACCGCAGAAAGCGCCTACTTCTCTTCGGCTCCCGCGTGCGAAAAAAATAAGCCTGTACATAAAAATAAAGTGACACACAGAAAATTAAGAATCATAGACCATGTAAAGAGTTCACTAAGCTGCAATAAATGACGCACTAAAGATGAATCATTGACATAAGCATTGACTGCAACCTGAATGTGAAATAAATAAATAAAAAGAAAGTCAGTTGTTTCTCTCTCTCTCTCTCTCTCTCTCTCTCGTGCTTTAGATGAGAAAGTACATAAAACGGCCGCACGATCCATTCGACGGCAATAAAACGATTCAGCTGTAAACAATAAGAGAACGCCTGTCAACATCGACAGTGCCGGCTAGTACGGCGTCTCGCTCCGCACCCAAGAAGCGTGGGGTTTCACTACGCCAGTTTTATGACATGTGTCGACGCGAACCCGCGATCACACTTATGCCGCTCTATTGCCCCTCTGAGGGGCACTTCAGTGTCACTTACTATTGACGTGTGATCAGTAGTACTGTAGTAAATAAAGAAGAAAAAAAAAAACGGTCAGAAAGCGTTGAATTAACCAGGCGCTTTCGCCAAGGAGGAAGTTCTGTCTATTCGTCAACATGCTATTCAAAACGCACGCACCGGTTCTTGTTACGCCCTCGGCACGCCACGTGTGTTTCACTCGGAGACGCGGAACACTTTCTGTGGTCGCGAGCCCAAGATACACCGCGATGATAAAAAGGGACGCTGTTCTCGAGAACATGCAGAAGAAAAGCGTTTCACATGCGTGCCTGCAACACCTCGTGCTTCCGGAAGGGTTTGTTACAACCCACGAGATAGCATCTCGGTTTTTTTTCTTACGTTCCTAGAAGACATTGATACGCTGTACATGTGGTAACATTCGAGAGACGCTCAGGCGCAGCAACTTCTGGCCTCGATTACCAGTCTGCCTGTAGCTATTTACAGGCTGTGTTCCAATGCTCGCCGTATGTAGACGTACGGCAATATAGCTAAGCTAAAGGCATCCATCTTAAGTAACGTTACAGTTTTAAAAAAATAATAATAAATTCCGTATTTTTAAGAGCCAGAACCACGATCTGATTATGAGATACGGCGGAGTGGGACTCCGGATGAATTTCGACCACCTGGAACTTTTTTTTGTGTGTGTGCATGGTACCAGCTGCAATGCAGCTGTGGAAGGCGATATAATCAAGAGTCTGGTCAAGGTAAACAACACGTGCACGCACACTTGCTTGCTTGCCATCGCCAGCATTCAACATACATGTCGTCGTTTGAAATGTTAAGAAGTAAAGAAACTTTAGCCGAATAATTTATTTACGTATTTATTTTTGCCACGGTATATCACTGTATACTTGATGAAAAAAGAGAGCGCTACGAAGACGAGGACGAAAGAACAACATGTACGACAGACAAGGCGCTGTCTGTCGTACATGTTGTTCTTTCGTCCTCGTCTTCGTAGCGCTCTCTTTTTTCATCAAGTATGCTCAACCAACTCGCCCACATCAAGCTTCTGCTGCTATCACTGTATAACCGTGGCAGCGGGAACGGTGTGGAGTAATATTTTATTACCACAAGTTGCCAAGATTCCTGAGGGTTCTCTGTGAAGAGAAAGCAATAAATTTCAGGTGACACCACTTAATCTAGTTTGCTGAATTCTACGGCACAAATATTAATCTTACAGGTGGGTGAGAAAAAAAAATGAAATCAAGAATTGGACTTAACTTCACATACGCGAAGCAATCAACTGCCGTTTCATGAACGATATTTTATTCAGATATATATTTTTTTCTATCTGCAATGTATTTTTGTCTGGCGGAGTTGACTTCCACTACGATTTACAAAGCTGCGTGATGTACGCAGCAATACTTGAAATAAGAAGAAATACTTTCTGCAGTAAGCAACCAATATGGTTAGAGCTTCCATAAGTTGACGCATATTGTTGTGCCGAATTGGGCATTGCGACACTGACCTTCTTAACGACATGCCGAACAATATAGTCAACAGAACGAAAAAAAATCAATACTGACTGTATCAAAGAACTTTTTTTTTGTTAATCATGACGGGGATAACACCTGACACAAATGCTGCACATTTATCTCTGCGCTTAGCAGAAGTTCATAAGACACGAATAAACTATAATATTCCTGTAACATACGTGTTATCATCAAACTAGCCACTAGTTCAGTGCAAGTATACATAGCCACCTCGTCGAAACGTACTCTCTCCTTTCGCCGTACACTTCGCATGAGATTGCCTGTTCTGAAACTCAACAAAATCTGATAATTAAAAATAAATACTTAAACTTCAAAGCTGCTTGGTGTCATTAACGAATATACGCAACTGGTTTAAAAGACGTCCAACACAAATAGAAATAATAAATAAAGAAAGAACTTAGATTAATTAGCTTTTGGACACTCTTCAAGCCTCGAGGCACTCGTGCTTTCAAGATATCGCATGCCCATTCGCTGACCTGCTTTCTTTCGCGGATAATTCGGGTCGACGTAATAGGACCTGGGCTTATCGCACCCGGCGGAAAACCCTGGCCCAGAGCGAGAGCTGCCGCAGTGGCGAGAGCGTTCACTTTATGCGAAGCCGCCTCTATCTCAACTAGCGCGCAGCTTACTCGAGTCGCCGAGATAGCCAAGGTCTTCGCTTCTTTTTTGCGTTTCTTCTATTCCCACGGAACCGCGCCGGCCCGGCAACCGGAAGCATCCGGTAGCAGACGACGCGGGAGCCTTGTGGCGGGAAGGATCACGTGCCTAGCGACGTCACCGCAGAGCCTTAGCCTCGGTCCCGGCGCCCGGCAGAACGTCAGCGGAAAGCAGCGCCGCCATTGGCCGGAGCGGAACAAGCGTCGATCGCCTGCCATCCGACCGCCTTCTGCACTGCGGCGAAACCAGCCAGCACCTTCTGCTGGAGAGGCCGTTGTAGGGTTTCAAACGAGGATAACCTCCCCACAAAAGAAAGACGAAAAGGACGCTTTTCCTCCCTTGGAAACAGGCAACCAACCTTTCGACTGGTCACACTCGGCCGGACTGTCTGCACGGCGCTTTGATTGTGCCGCTGTTGGCTGTCCGGTCGACAGCCGCGGACCGAGTGCTGCTGCGACAGTGGTGTAGTGTGTAGTGCGCTGCGCTTCGCAAACTGCGGTTCACGTGTGTGTTGAAGTCGGTCCCACATCGTCACAGATCGGACGACTTTCTGGCGGCATCGTTGTCGTTTCCGCGACTCCGTGTGCTGCTGTTAACGTGACTTGGTGAACGGTGCGGACGCGAATGAAGTTCGGAAATCACCGGTACCTTGGCGATCCTCGGCCCAGTGGAAGCTGAGTGACGCTTGCCGTTGCCGCCGCCGCCAGCACTTCCCAGACACCGTTGCGCTCGTTGCTGTCTTTAGAAGCTGTGAGTACAGAGCGCAGACTTTATCGCCCTAATTCCCTGTCCCTCCCGACGCTAATTGATGGTGCACCCACGCATAGCCGACCGAAAGTGTTTGCTCGGCGCCTTAGAAAACGTTTTCGGCGACATTTTCAATCGATCCACAGCAAACCATCGCGGTGACGGACGGTGTGAAACGGCGCACTCGGGCGCCGGTCTAGGTTCATTCAACCGTGTGCGTGCTGGTGGAATATGCTGGCCATACTTTGGAACCCAGCAACAAGCAATCCCTCCTTACTCTGTTCTGTGTCCTATGACCAGCTCTTTTGCGCGCGCGTAAAATGCCATGCCACGTCGTGATGGCGAAGTGAATCGCGCCTCCCGGCATCGTTTTTTCTACGGCGGCCGCGTCAGAAATGTCAAGTGCTCTTGAGGAGCCGCCAAAACCTTGGGCGCGGGCATTTTTCGGGTCTGGTCATTTATAGCTCCGGCGGCTGCAGCCTCCTGTGGCTCAGGCGGCTCCGAGAAGCTAGCTGTGGTGCAACGGTTCTTTTTTCTTTTTCCTCTCCTCTTGACTGGCGCCGCTTCTTTTCGTCTTCCTCTTCCTTCCCGCCGTCCGTCTCGGGAGGTGCGCGCGTCAGAGTTTCGACAGGGAAGCGTTCTCCCTGCGTAACTATCGGTCTGGAGTGCTTGAAGTTCAGCCAGCATCACAAGGTGCAGCAAGCGTCGGTCACGTGCATGCGCATTACGTCGGGGACACCATAGGATGACACTACGCCTGTGCGTAACCTCGGCCAGATGTGTCTGTGCACGCGACTTTGGCCGCTGCGTCAGGAGCTGCTCACTTGTTTGAATCACCCGGTTTGATTCTTCATCTGCGCGTAACATGTGACTAATGACTTCCTTGTAGGAACTGATATTTGCCTCTAGTATAACGCCGTATGAGCTATGAGTCACAAATGAATTATCCTGCGCGGTTAATCGACGAGCAGCAGCCTCGTGTCAGCGTGACTACTTTGTGACGCTGTACTGATGTGTAAATTAGGTCTATGAATGGCCGGATACAATTATGTCACTTGTGCGGGGAAGTGCTGCTGTAAAGCCGGGTGATCGATGGAAACTTCTGCTGATGTATCCCCAGTCGCTGCAACAAGGTGCCACTGACACACACGCGTATGAATGAAATCGTTATCATTTCTGCTCTTGAGATCGGCGAGGCCTCGTCGCCAGAGCGTAAATTGGGTTCAGTCGGTTATACATGATCTACAAATAACCGCGTGTAGCAAGGACCATGGGGAAAAGCGACATGCGATATGTGTTGTCATGTTCATTTTACGCGCTCTTATTTGCTAGCGACACGCTCTACACGAGTGCAAAGACACGTACCATGATAACCTTTTGTATCAGTGCCACATGTGGGCAGGCCGGAAATAAATCTGAACAGCCTGTATTTTGTGCCGCAGCCTAAACTGACGTCGTGCATGAGCATCACCTGCGTAGCTACCCCACGTCCTCGAGGTAATTAGTCGTACACCATTAGCACATGCTGCAGCGAACACGAGTCTGTACGTTCAACACATCGAAACCACGACCCGACATTTCTATTTGTGCAGATACACTCTTATCTGTTTTAATAACGGGAAAATCGGACATCCACCCGTTCGTAGCAATTGCTACAAAGGGTTTATCTGTTATCTGTTTTATCAAAGGGTTATCTGTTAACTCCTATCTGTTTTCCCATTTTTTGTGAAAGAGGTCCCTGTTTTTGATGAGCTTCTCGTTGATGTTAATTCCCTGCCTTTCAGTGTATGGTTATTCTGATCTCTCTCCCGCTTCGTCCCTACAGGTCATTCTATAATTGGCATTGCATTCCTTTGCCATAGCGGTGATTCGAAAGCGCAACCTTGTGCCCAGAAGTAGGGTAGCCGCTCTGGCGCGATGGATCCTCTGAAAAGTTGTTGACTCTTGACTCTCCTGCGTCGACTGAGCTAATAAACTCGATATTTCCCTACCATGCCTTTAAAGAGGAGTGGCTGCAGACTAGATGTCGACCGGAGCTTCACGGCGAGCATCTGTAATGTCGGAGACGGGATGAGCATATATCCTTATATTGTTCTCCTGCTGTGCACTTCGTCAGCGTCCTCACGATCCTTTGTGTCTTGAGGACAGCACTAGCCTCTTACTTCATGTGTGAGGCTCAATGGCAGGCTCTCTTCGACCGACGACCTTTCTCTCTACAATTGCCTGAGGTCATCGACCAGCCTGACGCACGAGGAGATTGAAGAGAGAGAGAGAGAAAGAGTATGATTGTAGTAAGCGAAAACGATGAGGGAATGAGTAATGCTCTTTCGATCTGACATTGGAAAATGCCCCTTTGTCATAGCCGATCTACAAAAGAAAGAAAGAGAAAGGAAGAAAGAAAGAAATAACTCTCTACATGCACGAAACCCTGAAGTAAAGGAGAATCGCAGCAGTCAGAGAAACTGAATGCATAGTTGTCCTCGCATCACGTTTTCTGTTTTACTTCTCTTTTGCTGTTATCATGATATTTGTTCGCAAGAAATGGCTTCGACTGCCGCGCGATGGGTCTGCTTAAAGAACAACGTTATAATCTTGTGTGTTGACGTCGTCGCATGGACTGAAAGAAATCAAGGGGCAGTGTCGGCCTGGTGTGAACCATTATTTTCTATAATAGATAAATATACCTGTTCTGCATACTTACATAAGTAACATAAAATATTTTGTGTTACTTGGCCGTGTGCCTTCAAACTCTCTTCACTGCAAGACAGCCTCTAATTGATCAACGCCCTGATAAACCCAGTAAACGTTTACGTGCGGGCGTTACATGCATCATTAGAGACAGCGAGAGGTCTGCTATAGGTACCTCACGGTAACGTAAAACTCTCTGTTGATCAAGAATCGCTCGCCTTGTCCTGTCTTTTGCGCTGTTTAATTCAAAGTTGTTGCCTTTCCATCTATCTCCGATTCAGACCTTAGAGAAATACGAGCCGCAGTAGCAGCATGCGTCTAATTTTCGCTGTAAGCGCAATCTAAAACACAGTTTAATGAATGAATGAATGAATGAATGAATGAATGGTCGTCAGTTCGAGAGGATGGTCCAATGCCTAATTACGGAGAAGGTAACAGGGAGTGTACGACATTCGTAAATAACATAAATGCAAACGATCTTAATAGAAAGAGAAGCAAGGAGAAAGAGGTTTTGTACACTTGCTTTGTTCCCGTTGCCCAGAAACCGCTGTGTAGCTTACTTGATAGAGCACCGCATTGCGGAAGATGTGGGTTCAACTCCCACCATGCAACAAGTTGTCTTTTCCTCCATTTGTCCTCATTATTTCCACGTTTCGAGTAAAAGCAACAGCAAATTTCCCCTACAGTTTCCTTGGATTCAGTGGCCATTGGTTTCATGTGTATACCTACAGCAGAAAATGTAGACCCTCGATTTTACTTATTATTCTTGCTCATTAATTAAGGGCGAATAAATTATGCGCTGTATCCACAATTGCGCTGTCCCGATGCCCTCACATATGCGCTCGCGGTGTCGGTGAAATGCCGCCTCTTGTGTTCGCTCCTGCAAGACGCAACACGCAGTATACGCGCACCCCTTCCAGCGCGCGGCCTTGCGCGCAACGTCGTCACAGTGTCCCCACCGCGTGTTCCCCGTCAGCCTGCAGCGACCGTGAGAGCGCGGTTGCAGCACAGAGGCGTATACGTGATCCATCACGTCGTCTTCGCCTCCGAGCGTGGGCGGAGGATCACGTACTCTCCACGTGGCGACCTTACTCCTTCGGGATGACCGGCGCGGGCTCATTTTTGTACTCTTCACAATGACCGCGATGCAACAGCGGTATCCGGGATGCGTCGAGTACATTGTATGTGCACTCCAGAATGTCTGTTGCCGGGTGCCGCATTCGTGTCGCGCTTTGTGCTACACGCTCTCGGACAAATTTGTAACCGGCTTGCGGCGTCATTATGTACCGCTTACACTGCCGACGACAAAGTCGCCTGTACTTGCGGATCTTTTGCAAGTTCTTCGCCGCTGCGCCTTCACTCGATTTGTACTCCAGGAACAGTTCTGGGAGGAGATTTCCGTCCATCACAGCTTCCCGAGTGCGGTGTTGGAACCATTAGTATACTCGTTGCTATAATGCCTGTGTTTCACTGCTGTGAGGTTGATTTATGGCCTCTCTGAGTGCCTGCTTTTCTGTGTGCCAGGCAACAGCAGTCAGGGAAAAAAAAAATGAAACTAAATCGTTTGTCGTGATGGCTCGTTCTGCTGCAGTTTCCGAAGTTATCCGAGATCGCCTCATTGTAGTAAAGCGAAATTCGAACGGATCGCCATATGGAAAGGGGGAGGGGAGGATCTGAAACTAAGCACTAAACTTTCGAAGCGTTTTACGACCTAATACGCCTGGTTCTCGTACGGGTTCCCTTGACCGGCCACAAACCATGGAAGCGCCATTAATCTCAAGTCAACAATCTCTTAGCGCAAACAAGTTTAATGCGACGTGAAAAAACAGAACAAAGCAAAAATCTGGCAGATCTCATCTACCATGACTATCCAAGTATGCTAATAGCCGAAACGCGTCATGTATGAGGCGTGTACTGCAGCCGGGTTCCTCTCGCGCTTCTCCCTAGACACGCTGCGCCATCTAGTGGTGTCTCAGCGAGGGCCGGCATGGCCTCCGAAATGCGCGGCGCGCCAGTGCATGCCAATTAATCCCCTCCCTACCCGCGGTGGAGCGTGTTAAGGCGTCGGGGCTGCTGTGCTTGAGGAACCGGTGTGTCGCGGATTCCCGGTGTGACGCGAGTGCTGTGAACGAGGTTAGGCGCACATTTTCTGACTGCACTATACCTTCGGAATCGGTCACATTTCTGGTTGGATAGTTAGATAGGCGGAAAGAAAACTGGTCCGACAGTGCCAAGGATGCTATTCGCATTAAATATCAGCAGACTTAAGCGGGTCCTCTGGCGCTGAGTTAATTTGCTACGACAGCAGCAGCACGCCCTCAATACTGAACCGCCTTCTGAAGAACAACTCCTTCGCGATGCTCATGGACGTCGTCCTCGTCCGCTATACTACAGGTCGGGGCACCCGAAATACATGCACAGACGCCACCACTCACTGCAGTCATTAAATTTTATTACGGACAGAAGCAACACGCTCACTGGCTTCTCAGTGTGGCTCAATAAGCAACGATAAGCCACTTTTCTACGGCTTGATTGTCGTCTGCAGCGCAAGCACAGTGATAGTGGCAATAGTTCTTTTTTTTATTTTTTGGTATTCGCCCTATGGCGAGAGCGTAGCTGAGGTTGAGGAGGTGACTTGACAGTATACATGCTAATGACATCTATTTCCGTCGACGTCGGCGGTGGCGTAACGGAAAGGACGGACATACACAGCAAATGCGCAGTGTCTCGCGCTTTCCACCGCTGTCGCAAGTAAAAAGATAAAACTAGGTCTGATTGCTTTTGTTCAGATATATTTTAGGCAGTGTTTTCGCTGTACGGCGAGATTAACCTTTAAACACGACTGATATGCGATGGCCGCTTATGGTGGCCGTCGTAATTAGAAGTGCTTTGGGTCGCAATATTCGTAATGGAGCTCGGCAGGCCATGTAACGCATAGGGCATGCAGATAACCGGTGGTCTATTTGAGTTACAGAACACCTGCAAGGGAAGAAAATGGAAGCGCAGTCGAGGACGGTAGAGAACTTGGTGATATGGTGAAATAAGTGAACCGGCAGACATGACTTGGAATCAGCTATAGCGCTACACATGAGTATATAATTGCAGATCGCTGGAACAGACCTTCGTCCTGCAGACGAGATAAAGATAGGCTGAGTTTAAGATGATTCGTAAAGGAAAAGGTGTATGGTACTCAACTAATTCGAGTCGTCTGAGAGCTGGCGGAGTCAGCGTGCTGCGTGCCATTGTCAATGCCCGTCGCTCCGTAGGAAACTCCCGAACGCCTCGATACGACCGCATAGATTGCACTTGTCGCTGTTTAGCGCGGATAGGGCCAGGAGCTGGCCAAACAAGTACAACCGGCGCCGCATTTAGCAACACTTACCATGTCTTTGTGCGGCACGGGGTACACAGGCCTGAACCATGCAGGATCCGTAGATTGTCTCGTGAGGCTTTGTTTGTCTCAATATCTTTGTGCTTGCGTGCATGCAGGCACGCATGCATTCTCGCTGTGTATTTTTTCATCCTTCTCCGTGTTCATCTGAAGCATCATGTGCGCGCCAAGATTGTGGTTATAAGTTAAGTAAACCTCACCACTGGTTATTATTAAAGGTATTGTCTTTCTCGCATGCTAACCTGGTAGCTGCATCGGTATATAGTACTTCTTTTCAGGCGCCATCGGCGAGAACGTGGATCGCGTTGACTTCAAGCACTCAAGGTTGTCAGGCATATAACGCGTGGCTGCCCGCGCCGTGCCTTTTGTTTACATATCTTAATTCTTTCTTATCGTAGTAAAAGAGAAGTCTTTGAGCGCTTTGATGCGATGCCGACTATACTGTTCATCGTGCACTATCAAATCAGAAGTGAATAGCGATACTAACGCTTAAGAGCCCATGAGTTTTCGAAAATATGCGTTATGTTCTTTCGTTCGACGTGGTGCTGAACGAAGGAAGAACGTATATCGCGCCCAGCTGCTTGTGACCGATCTGCGAGTAGATGTCGTGCTTGCATGCGCACGTGTGTGGTTGTGTGCAAGAGCTAAAACAGTGCTTAAACGAGCCCTTCCCCGTGTTCGCCAGCAATCGGCGTGATATACATGACTCCCACGTACACGTGCCTTGTTGTTTCTGACGTAGACGCTGACGATTGCTAGTTCTTCGCGAACGGCGTCGTGTCATTCCCTCGTGATGCCGGATGACAGGGCCAAGGCCTGGCGCCGGTATATACGCGTTGTGATTCCGGAAGTGATATCGCTCTCCGAAGGCTTTCCGCTCTCTCGACGAAATTGTCCGGAAGATGGCAGCGGAGAGACTTTCTCGGGAACTCGAAAAAAGGAAGATAAAGAAAGAAAGAGAAAAAAGAAAGGAATAGAAAGTTCTCGATGCACAGACGTTCAAATTCAGTGTTCCGTTGATCCCGAGCTGGGCGTAATGCTTTCTCTGTTCGAGTATAGTCCCGTCGTGTGGCGCTCTCGTCCTCTGCTCGAAATGGTCGTAAATTCTGCAGACCGTTGATCTCCGAAGCGGCCTCCCTTTATCTTTCTCCTGTGCATGTTGGTCGTGCCTACCGCTCAGTGCTAGTGTAGATAGATGCGTGTTCATATTGCGCCTCATTGTTATACTTGTCCCTCTCACACCCCACTTCCCTCGCTACTTTCACTGCTGCCTGCGCTTCTGCTTTCAGAGATACCCAAACTCATAACCCATGATGGGCTATAAAGTGCTGGGCTTTTGCTACAGCCTTGCTGCCATGTGTTGAAGTGGTCGGATTGTGCTGCAGCGGAAACAAGAGCTATGCAGAGAAAAGACGTGGGCTGCGCTGTGTGCAGGCGGCTTTGTGTCTATGGAAATAAGAAATTAACCTGCGAGTCTGCAGAACGCGATTTGTCTTTTCACTTGCCGTTTAAATGATGCCGTCGTGTGTTTTTAGCTTTACTTGGCCGATCTTAAGGCCAAGTCGCGGGGTCGATTCTCAGGACGCGGACGCCGCATTTCGATGGGCGCGAAAAAAAAAAAAAAAAACGCCCGGGTGCTGTGCATTGGGTGCACGTTATAATGAAGCCCCGGTGGTCAAAATGATCCCGGAGTCCCCCACTGCGACATTGCCTCATTATCAGATCGTGGTGTTGAAATTCAGTTCTTTTTAAGTTCAGGAATTTATACTTATATCGTCCTTTATTTTACCCTGCACGCCCACGGACGACACCATCAAGGTGGATGCGCAATTTCGCCCGGAAGCGTACACATGACACAACGCGAAACTTGGCATTTGTTTTATACGCCGGAGCGCCTGCCGAATATTCAATTCAATTTTGTTGGTAAGTCAATTAGTACAAAAATAGTTGTACACAGGAAATAAAAGATGAATAAAGAAAGAAAAAAAGAAAGAAAGAAAGAAAGAAAAAGTTATAATCGTTATAATCATAAGCGCCAACTCGGATGGGGTGAAAGGTTGTCGTCGTACGCGCCAAGACAGAGGCGCCTCACGTGAGCTGCACTTCGGCGACCTTGTGCGTGTTCATGCAGCGTGTGTATGGCTTCGTTCGTTAGCGAGTAAACGCTTACATAAAAAAACGGCAGCCACGTTCTTTCCTGGAATCGTGCTGTGTGCATCGCTTTCGCGCGCCAGCAGCCTTCACGCTTTGCGACCTTCGCTGTCGGTCGGTGGAGAGAAGGGTAGGCTGGAGTGAGGGAGAGGTGACGACGATGGAGCCTTGCAGCGATGGACGCTGTGGCGTTTACACTGTTGACGGGAGCACGGGGCAGCAAGCACGTGTCTCGGGATTCGATCGGTGTCTGATCGGTTCGTTTAAATTGGCTGCGAGACGCAGAGAGATAGATATACGCAGTCGCTTGTCAAACACTGCCGGTCCGCGGTGTGTGTCGCATAAACATGCACTTCTCGTTTCCTAATCTTCGCGCCATTTCTGCGAGCTGTACAGACAGACGATGTGTGTGGCGGGCGCAAACACTCGCGATGCCATGTGTTTACCAAGTATAGGTATGTAGGGGCTTATGGTTGGCGTGCGTGTTTGCCAGCGTCGTGCGCGTCACATGACACTCGGTTTGTTCCGCAACGGGCGCCTACGCACGCGCGTCGTTGTATCTTCTTCGTTGTTTCCGAACTGCGCACTTTTGCGCGGAGAGGTGTGCATTTCGCTTCCCTTCTCGGGGGTGTGGGACGCGCACTCTCCATCGGGCCCCGCCGCTCATCTCTTATTTGGCTCTAGCCCGCTCAGTACTATACGGAACGTGGGCGGCCATCGTTCTGCTGTCTCCACAACACACCGCGGCCTTTCTGACTGCTATAGCGGTCATTAGAGGTGTATTTCTGCCCCGCAGGGTGTAGCCGTAATAGCCGCGCTCGGACGATACGGCAATACGCTGGCCCAGCTGTCTGCCCGTAACCGTACGACAGTACCATTTCAAAAAGCTAAACCGCAACATTTCGACTTCATTTAATACAAGCGGAAATATATAGCGCACGCCGGTGGATTGCATCGGTGCCAGCGTCTCGCGAAACGTCAGCAGAGCAAAGTGCGTTCCGCGGTGCTCCACGTCGCTTGGTGGCGTATCGCACCGATTTACGGCCGTTATATATCTTTATGTGTACACAGTGTGCCCGAATATAGGGTACATGCACGAAGTTTTAAATAAAGATGAATTAATAGAGAGTTTTATAATAGGGGCCCAAATACGTTTTGAGGGTGTTATAGCGTTGGAGCATGCAGGAGCGAGAGAGAGAGAGAGAGAGAGAAGCGGGATGGGGGGAAAGGCAGGGAGGTTAACCGGATGAGATTATGGTTTGCTACCCTGCACTGGGGGAAGGGTAAGCGGAAATGAAAGACGGAAGGAGCAACGGAGAGAAAAAAGCAAGGAAACGACAAAAAAGAAGTGTAGGGAAGGTTGTTAACGTCCATGAGAATTACAGTGTCTCCAATAGGCCACTCGAACGTAAAGATTTCAAAAGCGCCTTCACCGTCTTGTGGTGTGACGACCGTATAGGTTGACATTCCAGGACTGTCTGCTCCGAAAACGGCCGGTTGTCAAGACGCGCCAGCGCGGTCGCGAGTGGCTGCCTGTGTGCGCTGTATCGGGCACAATGACAAAGAACGTTCTCGATAGTTTCCTCGTCGCCGTACTGGTCGTACGCAGCACTATCCTCCCATCCGACGCGGAAAGCAAACGACTTCGTAAAGGCGACGCCAAGCCACGATCGGTAAAGTACTGTTTTCTCGGGTCGGGGTAGTCCAGGTGGAGGCTGAAGTTGCAGACAGGTGTCCAGTCGATGTAGACGTGTGTGCTGGAAACTAGGTGTGTTCCACAATTATTGTAAGGCATCGTACGCAAGCACTAGAAGTTGCGCTGCTGCATCTGTTCCTGACAGCGAGATTGACTCCTGCGCGCCGTCTTTATGAGCAGATCGAGCAGCTTCATCGGCCTGTTCATTACCCATTATGCCACAGTGGCTAGGAATCCACTGAAATGTGACGTCGTGTTCTTCCTCGACGAGGCGATGAAGGAGCTCTCGAATTTGTTGGAGTGAAGAGTTTTAGAATAGGGATTTGCTGTGGCTTTGCGTTTGCGGACAGCGTCGTGTGCTTTCAGCGCCGCTACGGCGTCAAAGAAAATATATTATAAATATTAACGCAATAGCGTCAACGGCCCCGCGCCCCAACATATACGGTGTCGGCGTCCGACGCTGGGCGTCCCGTGAGCGTAAAATCATTCATAACCACGCAGGCCCTCGGCGTGGCGCATAGACGTTACTGAGCTGAGCTAATTGAATTTTCAAAAGTAAAACGCGTCAGAAAAATCGTTAAGTACGACTTAAACACAACGTACAGACATGATAGCGTCGGAATGTAATTTGAATATATGCAAAAATATAATTCTGTTACGTGGAAACTCAAACGCAAACCCCTTTTCCAGCGTTTCTACCATTCACGGAGCGGCGCCCTTCTCTCGGTACCTTGCAACACCATCCAGATGGCGCTCGCCTCCGCGCGCCGCTAAAGTCCCTATACGCGCAGAGGGACGCGCCGCTACTCGCCGCTGCCGCGGACGCGTGGAAAAAAATAAAAAATAAAAACGATTTTGTGCATAGCGTTCGCCGCCAGCGTTTCCAGGTAAACATTACGGCTACACAAGCTGCAGCTGCCGGGAAGCCTGAGAAGCAGCCAGTGATCTTTGAATGCTTTAAAGAAAAATAAATTACGGGGTTTAACGTGCCAAAACCTCGATTTGATTATGAGGCAGGTTGTAGTGGGGGACTCCGAAAATTTGAGACAACGTACGCCTAAATCTAAGTACACGGGTGTTTTCGCCCCATCGAAATGCGGCCGCCATGGCCGGGATTCGATCCCGCAACCTCGTGCTTAACAGCCCAACACCATAGCCACTAAGCAACCGCAGCGGGTTTTGAATCCTTTCGCGTTCCTCTCTCAAAGGCGAAGCTGGCGCGTCTGCCAACTTTTAAAATAAAATATACCCTTTTATGATAACAAGAGTGATTTAAACTTGCGTGCTTTCGCATTTAATTACAATTAGAGATTATTCTATTAGCTGCAAGGAATTTGTTGCGCTTAGTTTTGAGTAACCAACTTTACGTTCCTTCACCATCCAAGTTAAGGCCTGTTAGGGTTGGCGTCTGACACCACGTGGCGAAAAAAATTTCATCCGACCATCTTCGTCGAAATGAGGCGCGACTTCTCCTGCGATGGTTGGCGTCCCGCACCTCGTGCACAAAGAACTTTCTCTCACGCGACCTTTTACCAGGCCTCGTCGAAATGAAGCGTGGCTTTCTAATTCGCCATGACCGTTTCGAGTGTCTGCCTGTCTGCCGGAAGCTCCGCGGTGTACATGTCCCTTTTGTGTGTGGGTGTGTGTGAATTTAGAGATGCCCTTTCCTCGAATTGGACCTAGAAGAGAACTTCCACGAATCCGCAAAGCGCAGAAGAGGCGGACAGACGTCTACAATTCCGGGAGGCGGGACTTCTTCCTTTCAGCAAGCTCGGTATAACCAGAGGAGGAGGGGCCCTCTTTCCGTGCCGGTCACGTGACATCGACGGAAGCAAGATCCAGCCCACGATTGTAGAGAGCCTATTTAAGGGGCTCCGAAATGTACTTTTAATTACTTCATGCTCTTCTCATTTTCTTTCATCTACCTTTGAATAAACCGTGCAAGTTTCGCACTAGAAAATCGTCTCGCCCTTGCTTGGTCGCCATGGTCTACCGGATGCCTGCAGCCCGCCGACAACGCCACGCTACCCAATAAGTAATGTCGGTCGAGCTTCGATAGGCAGGCGCCGCTACTACTCGGCAGCAGTACGATACGCTACCCTGGACTACGCAACAGGCCTGCGAGCCGTGAAATCGAGAATCCAATTCGCAATCAGCGGCGTCTAATGAATCAATCTTCATTACACACGTTACTTGAGAGAAAGAGATAACCGCAGTCACTTCTCCTAGCTTACCAACTTCACGCGTTACCACGAATCGAGCCGTTTGGTGCTATAGGTTAGAGCCCTCACTTCGACAGGTGCCGCCATGTTTATTGACGCAAAGCTTTTGGTACAGTGAACTATATATAGATATTACACTATACTTTTGCGGCTGCCGCTACATCGGTGAAATATAGCGTGCCTGACGCAAAACCCAAAGGCAGATTGTGTCTCGCGCATGGGCAGTGGCTTCGACGCAATTTCTTTGGGGCCCCAATGCTAACGCTTTCAATTGTATAATCGCGGACAACTTGGCCATGAAGCGAAAGCTACTGTGGCGGAGTTTCGGCGCATGACTTTTCGTGCGCAATGTCGTCCGTGCGAACTGAGCACCTGTTTCGATTTCTCCGAGCTGGTACAACTTTTTATTGCGATAGCAATTATATGGACGCTCCAGGCTACTGCCGTCGGCGTCGGCGCGATGTTCTATATAAAGTCCAAGGGCGGTAAGACCATCGCCGCGCGCCGTATGTGCGAGTGAAAGCGCGCGAGGGTGAGCCGACGATGGCGGCTCAATCTCGCGCTCGCAAGGAAGGAAAGCGGGGAGGAAGTGCGCCGTCTTCCGTCGCGCGCAAGGCACTCGGGTGAGGGGGCGGAGGCGGGGGGGGGGTGTCATTGTACTCCTGCTGCAGCATGCGTATGGCGCGGCCGTGCGGGACCTTGAAAGCGATCTGCGATGAGGACAGTGCCGAATGCTGATAGCTTCGTGTGCGGTGTGTTCTCGCCACTTAGTTCGCGTTGGAGATGCAGCACAAAGGTCAGTTCGCTCGCTGTTGCACTGAGCTTGCTCACTCCGGCGTTCTGACGGCAAGTTTCCGTCGTCATCAAGTGAGGTGCGTTAGTGTTTGCTTGTGCGAGCGTGATGCCATGCTTGTTAGTTTATTTAGCGAATGTTTACGAGTTCACACGTACGACCGATAAAATTACTATCCTTACTTCGTGTAGATGTCTATTAATTTGCTGTCGCAATCGATGCTTCGCCTTTCCGGTGAAAATGCGACCTTTTTTAGTCCCTAACATCCAATTAGTTAATTTAAAGTAATTAGGCAGCTTTCTGGTTGTTAAGTATCGAGATATTAGTTGGAGATTTGTAGAGATTCGTAAGAGACATCAAAATGAGATGCTTGCAGCGAAGCATACGTAGCGTGTTTATTTTTTCATGTGAATAGAGAAAGCGTGTGATGTATGAAAAATACCGCGGGAGTGCGCCCCCGCGCGCACGAGATGTAGCAGTGAGGTCGCACAGCTTCATACAGAAAGCGAGCCGTTCATCTCGGTCTCGCCGGTCAGGGCAGCGCGTTCTCTCGTGTTGGTACGCAATAATCACGGAAAGCTGCAGGCGCACTGTGGAAAGAATACTCGTGTTGTTATCGTCACCGCTCGGCCTGCAGCAAGTTAACTGCAGGTTGCTTCACCGTTGAGACGGTGCTGCATTGAGATGGCGCTGCTATCGTGTGCGCGTTAGGCGCCTTATATGCGCCGCCACTTCGTTACGTAGTCTTTGCAGACTGTCTCTCTTCGCCGCAAAAGATTAACACGCGCCGTAAACAACCTTGCGAGGAACGTCTAGTTTTGGCGTCTCTTACGATGCGCTATAAGATTCCCTAATCTACACATTGAGAAATGTACAAAAAGCCAAAGTTATAGCGCATTACTTTTAATTAACCAAGTGAATGTCAAGGACCAAATAAATAACTGGCGGTTCATTAACTGAGCTCTGAATGGTTTTACTCGCGTTGAATGACCCGTATTTTCAACATGTTCGGGCATAACAACCGGCCTGCGCATGAAAAAAAAAAGGAAAATACGCTGAATAATAATAATAATAATAATAATAATAATAATAATAATAATAATAATAATAATAAAGAGGAGGAGAAAACGGAAGAGGAAATAATATTCGTTAATTCTAATTGAACTGCGGAGGGTTCAGTATGGGCGTGAGCCGGGCATCCATATTTAAGCATCTTATATGCCAATCGCTCCTCTGAAGTTGGGAGCGCGAAAACTAATCCTATGCGTACATGAGCTGACGCTCGCGTGTCGCTGCATATAGGCGCGTCCTACACCACGGCGAGTTCCGCATTCCGCTGCGAAATTGGATGGCGCGCGAGAAAAACAAAAAGAAAAACGGGAAATTGCTTCAAGCTCAGCTAACTGCAGTTAGAGGGCCAAGTTAGGTTATTTCGTCTTTGACAAGGTGCCAGGGCGGGCAATGCGTCCAGGCCGGCTTTGGCGCCGAGAATGCTCAACGGCCCCTTCCTGCTGCGCTTGAGACCTTGGAAGAATTGCACTGGGCGCAGAAGGAAACAAAGCAAAACGAGAAAGCGAGGACTTTAGCCATAGAAGTGACGACTGGCGTACAAAGCGGTGTATAGTGTTGACATGCAGAACGCAGCCAGTAAGCCGCGGTTGTCCTTCTTGCGACTGGCACGTTTCCGTTTCTTACGACTTAAATATAAAATAAAATAAAGAAAAATATCTGCTCAATCTGAGTCTGCTTTCGAGTCCTTCGCTTTTGTCGGTGTGCTTGTGAAAGCGCTAGGCGTTGTTTTGCGATGTCGTATAAAGAGTTATAATAACAACGACTTGGCTGCGCGATCTCACGGTCACCGGAAGCCGCCGTGTTGCCATGTCCGTGATGCGCTTGTGGTGCTATACGGTGACAGACCGTGGACGCGCGTATTATAGTCATAGCGAGTACAACGTAATAGAAGAAAAGAAAGCAGTGTCCTTGAAGCGTTTCAAGCCCCTTTGATTACTGGATGCGGCACGCTGGTGCGTATATAGACTTGCACAATTGCCTGGTTGTTCGTATTCAACGCGCTATTGAAAACGCGTGAAGCTGTGCAGGTGTGTTTAAGGAGATAGGGGAAAAAAAAAGGAAATGAAAAAGTCGTTGCCAGAATCTGCGTGCCGGCTACGTCGTATATACCACCCCGTGCGATTGCCAAACCTAACACGCGCGCTCGCTCCTCTACAGTTTTAGCATGGCGGAGGCGTGCTGTCGTGAACGTGTTTTGTACTTGGGTTATCCCGGGAGGCCTGTATAGCGGGAGCAACACACCGCTGGCGGCAGTGCTATGCGACATTGTTCTTAAACAATGACCTCTAAAAAATACCTGCAATGACTGCATTGTTCATGCTCTTGATGCTTTTTTTTTTGAAGCGTTGCAACGTGGGGTAACGTAAAAATGATATAAAAACACGAAGGCCCGTTGTTTCACAATAAATTCCTGGCTGTATACGCCGCTGTAGTGTAGCGAGAACGTGTTTATGTCATGGGCCTTCATTTTTAGGCGCGAATTGTGGGCATTTGCCACAATGGTATTACAGCAGTTTATAACCCTGACCCATTTCTTTATTGTCATCATTCCTTCGCGGGGAAAGAAGTAATTCGCTTCATACAAGGGATCGATACCGGCACGTGTGCAACAACACTAACATAAAATAAAGTATACGAGTCATTTGCCTCGGACGCGGTATGGTATGAAAGGTGCCACGCTTTGGCCACAAAGCCAATAAAAAAAAAATCCACTGGCACGCGCGTCTCGACGAGTACGGGGGGCGTTTATGTTCATTTCGCCGCCCGGAACGCGGAAAAGCTGCAGGTTCTTTGCCCGAGTATGGCTGAGACGTTTCGCAGGCATTGCGCGATCTTCGGCGCTGGACGACACGGCAGCTGCAATTTACTTTCCCTCTTCGGTGGCCGTAAATGTACGAGCCGGTGTCACCCGCGAAGAACGAAGGAATTCCATCATCTAGAGCGACGTCGCCTGGGTTGCGCGCACATTCTTTAGGAAAGTCTACATCGTGTTGCCCCTGCCACCGTTCCTCTTTGTGTGATTTTTGATTTTGCGCTGGGCCCGGAGTACGTTCGCCCTCGCGAAATCGCGTACATTGTGTTTGATTTCACCAAAAGCGAAATTATCATTTTAGAAAGACAATGAATAAATAAATTATCGTGGTCGAGCGTCCAAAACAAACCCACGGTTTTTACGAGAGACGCCACCGTTTTCACCACATGGGGTTCTTTTTTTTTTTTTTTTTTTTTTTTTTTTGAACAGCGTGCAGCCGAAGCATGCATGGTAAGCGAGTGTCTTCGCATTCCGCCCCCGCTATAGAATGCGGCCACCGGTGCAGCCGGGAGTCGAACCGGCGACTTGGTGTGCTCTGCAGCGGTGCAGCTGGGGGCGATCTTGGGACGCGTAGGCTGCGATACTGTTGTGCGATACTGTTGATGTTCAGCTGGACGCACGTATAACGAGAACCTTCATGTCACTCAGCAGCGGGCAGCCAGCACGCTGCGACAGCAAGGAGCACGCAAACGCAGTCGCGCCTCGAGGGGCCGACGCGCTCGCTGCAGCCTCCCAGTTTCGGTTTCGCACGCTCTCGTGGCAGAAATTCGTCGTGACGCAGTTCCGCGGGTAATCGCATTTTTTTCCCGGGTCCAACAGTTGATGCGGCCTCTACGGGGAGTTGCCTTCGATTTCCAAATACGATGAGCCCGCCGAAACTAAAATCATACGTGTTAATTAATGTAATTTTGTTAATTGGGAACTAATTACCATTTATTACCCGTCATCACGTGGGCACCACCACTGACGGCATGTCTCCAAAGGAACCGTTCTTTTATTTCAAGGCGGCTACTTTTAAATAGCACTTCGTCTTCGTAGAAGCATCCAGCATATATAATATACAGGATTTTTTTTCATTATTGTTTCTTTTAGACGACACAGATTTTTTTATTAATAAGTAATGAGCGCACCGTACGTGACCTTCTTGCATACAAGTTCCTAGGCGAGGCGGACGTACTTTGCCGCTAATAACGTGAGTTTCAGAAGACTGTTTAATGAAAGTTAATTAAGTTTTTTTATTAGTGCTTCTGAAGCAGTTGTATAAATGGCGAACTTGGAGGCAGTCACATTTTAACGCACAGTCATTAAAAAAAAATCTTGTAAGTCGCACCTAATTCGAAATATTCATCATCGAATTCCAAAGGTCAGCCGAGGCAATGTCGAGACGGAGCACGTCCCGCTGCGCGTCACACGGCAACGTCCCGTAAAGAAGAGTGTGTGTGTGGGGGGGGTCAAGTTTGAATAATGGCATGCCGCTGCAAATCCCGACTCTATACATGCACAGCCGCGCATGCTTGCCACGCAAAGCGTGCCGCATCAGTAGCTGCCGCGACTGGGCGAGACGTTCGCGGTTTCGAACTACTTCCTCGCGCTTGTCGTCACGGGGCGTTTCGGTCTGATGTGATAACGGGGCTGCTTTTTGGGCGCCCCCGCTGCGCTCGCTTTCGATGTTGCCTGGATTTACCGTTGAAAGTGGATGATAAATGCATCGATTGCCTGCGCTGTGGCGATCCGGTGACATTTGCGCCATTTCTTTCTCTGTGTATGCACTGCTTAACTCCATCCAGCACGCAAGCGCCGGGTGGAGATATATAGATTTGTTTGTATATATTCGAGTACCCACGGACAGTGCAGGATACGTCCGAGGTGCCACAAAACCTCCCATGCCGGAAGCTATATACGTGACAACGCGGTACCGACGCGACTGACGGCACGAACGAAGAGCCCATTTGGAGCAAAATGTTATTCATTGATTACCTTTGCACCTCCCCCCCCCCCCCCTTCCTCCTTGTGATATTGACAGACCGTTACGTCCTTGGCCAGTTGTAACAGCGATAGCGTGCGGCGGCGCTGGCGTACACCACTCACAGCGTCTCATTCACGTCGGTTATCTCGTCGCCGACTTGGGGGCCCCTTTTATCCCCTTTCGGTTCTCAGTACGTAAGTGCGGGTTATCTGGACAACAAACGGTTCGCTCGGTAGAGATTGCAACCCGTCTGTTATATACGCAGCGCACAGAGGAGCACCGGCCGTGTCCGGCCTATAGTCCGATCGCCGTAACCCTTTTGTCGGCGCGGCGAGCAGTCACGCGCGCTTGCGCATGCAGAACGCGCGTTGCTGGGCGGCTGCTGTCCAGTGCCACAATCGCGCTCTTCTCGCGTATGTATGAATGCGCGGTCCGCCAGCGACTCAGCACCGAAGCGCCCGGATGACAGTCGCGTGCGCCGCACACGCCGCGTTTACAGGCGGGCATGTGGGTCGGTTATATGGTTATAGGTTCCACGCGAGGTGACCGATAGGGCCTGTTTTCGAAACCTCGGCAGCTTCGAAAATGTCGGCTCCAAATGATGCGCTTCAAGATTTGCAGTTTACTAAAAATACTCCGTAAACAGTAAACGCTTTTTCTTTTTCCTTGCAATTGTGACTATATTTAGGCTTGTTGGTACGACATCGTGACAAGTTGTAGCGCGGAGACACAGAAGAAGGGGCGACTACAGCGCTCGTCTGTTGTCTCTTATTGTGTCCACATTTTGTGCAATCATATACTGAATAAGACCAGCCCCCCCAGACAGTGTCCAATTGTTAGATTTGGTTATTTGTTTGCCTTCGTACTTTTATTCTTAGATCTTTGTCTTGTATGTGTGATTTAGGCTCCTTAGCAGTCGAATTGCCCGTGCTGTCGTTGAACGTCGGCACTGTAAGGAGGGAGGTTAAGCTGATGTAACACTTTCATGCACGTGATCAAAGAAATAAAAGAAAAGGAACGAAGGTAGGAAGAAACAAAGGTAAAAAGAGAGAGACCAGCTTGAAAACAGCCGCTGGTGTGTTATGTTGAATGACATGTTCAATGACACTTGATGAGGTTAGCCCAACCACGTTCTTGCTACTTGCCTTTAAACTGTTGCGAAAAATTTTCTCTATCAGTTTCTTGTTTGCCTTATAGAAGGCATCCTCGCTTGTTCGGCCAGTATACGGGAATGCCTACAATCAGCGCCGCACTTTCAGCATGGCCCCGACAATCTACTGCGGCTCTGGGCACAGCACAGCGTCGTAGGTCCGATTTCCGGCCTCTACGGCAGCATTTCGATGAGGAAAGAATGTAAGAACTTGTGTCCTGAGTTCTCTGAACGCTCGTTATTAGCTTTCGCACGTTTATGCGCTTTCGTACTTTTGCGCAAATCTGCGCACGCCGGGTGCACGGAGATTTTTTCGAGCGGAACACCCGGCGACCTCAACCGAAGCCGATGCGCGCATTCCGCGGTGCTGGAAGTACGATCACACTCTGTGTACTCTGGTCGAAGCCGTGCGACGTCTTTGCTCGTCTGTGCATACGTTGGCGTCTACCTGTTCCACTGGGCACGGTCATTTCATAGAGAGTCGATATGACGCTTTCCTGGACGGAGCGAGCACGGTTACACGCGTGTGGCACCATTGCGAAGGTTTGACATTCCCTCTCCATGCACCGTCGGTCACCAAGACCTTCTACGTATGCAGTGCCCACAAGGATGAGATGCAAAATAAAGAATGGCACACAGCGCTCGCCTCGTCTTTGTGCGCGCTGTATACGTAGAAGATCGTGCATGACCTGCTCGCCCAAGCCACCACCCCGTCACCATGACGTTCACGGAATGATATGGGAAAATGATACGAGAATGATATAGACAGCCGGGCTTAATCAAGCTACAAATTTTTCCCGTTACTCCATTTCTCTCCATGCGATAAACAAAGCGTTAATCGATCGATTGCTCGAAAAAGCCTAATTCCCATGTGGCAGGTTCAAGAATAACGCATTGCCGCGTACAAGTGTCAGCGCGGCGATACCGATCGAAGGAAGCTCAGCGGAAGTAAACTGAGCGAAAGGGAACGTCCACACGACGCCGGTGCCAGCAGCCTGAAGAATCACTCTCCTCCTTTCTTTGTTTAACTTCGGAAGTGCGCAGCGCGTCGTGATCGGTACTGTATACGAAGTTATCCGCCACTGTCACGTGCTTGCATGTTGCAAGATTGTAAAGCTCACCACATATATAGCACGCTGCCCAAGTACCGCTCACATAGCCTTTTATAGACGCCGCTAAAGTGTAAGTCGACCGGAAAAGTATACGTTCCCGGCGATGGTGGTGAGGGAAGATGGAGCTTTGGTGGATGTGGCGAGCTCGTATTACGGGAGGCGAGCTGGTGGCGTTGATTACATGGGGCTAACTGCTTATTATGAAGACTGATTTGCAAGCGACGGAAAGAAAAAACCTCTTACAGAAATGTCCGATGTCTACGAGCAGTGTAGATCCAATTGTGTTTCTTTTTTTTAATATCTAATCCGAATGTACCATCCCATGGTAGGTCTTTAAAGAGATCCCAGTCATATCGATCTCTCCATGTCAGTCGCCCGGTCACAAAGCGGCACAAGCAGCGTATATACATAACGGGGCTTCGAAGGGACGACCCTGAGTTGCACAATTCCGAGGCCATCATCATAAATTCTCGCTGCGTAGGAGCCTCTGGTTTCATCACCTCGCCAAACGCAGTCTCCGACGGAAAACAATTACACGCTCCTTGGGCCGTCTGGGAGGTTTTCGGGCTGTTTTCTACAGAGGCCCGATGGGAAGTGACGTCGGCTTGGCTCTGAAGCAGCGACATTGCTTTCGTAAACCGAACCGCTGAAGTTGCGCCTGAGCTCGCCCGCTCGCGCGTTTTCCGTAAATCCGCAGTCGTACTTGGCGTAGGGGCGTCTCTTCTTCGACAGTCGCTGGGATTGCAACCGCATCCGAGCGAAAGCGCTCATACTTCGCCGGGACTGCATTCACGAGTCTGCACATATGTGTCTGAGTATACGGCTGAATGCCCCCAGCCGCTGCGACTGTATAGTCAGCAAGTCACCGCCGAACGCTGAAGCAGTTCGGACCCCTGATTTGGTGGCTGCCGCTATTACACCTGCGATGCTGCGCGGTATTAGATATACAAAAAAGAAAAGCACGGTTCGAACGACCTGTTTGGCGTGCGCCGCCCACAAGTCCTTTACACTGGGCGTCTCCGCGCTTCGGCCCAACGAGAGCACGGCCCCGGGGATGGCCGCAGTGACCTGGAGACGGGCACGTTCCGGTAACGAGGCGCCCTTGGGCCGCGACTGCGCTACGCCCAGACTGCTGCGCGGGGCTGGGGCACCACTGCCGCAGTGTTGCACTCTGTACACTTCTTTCTTCTGCGCGGCTCAACGTCGGCGACGGCCGGCGGGGCTTCTCCTCCCTGCCCGTTCAAGGTCGAGAGCCCTTTTTCTTTCTCCCTATTTTTAAGTTTCTTTTTTTCATAACCACCGTGCATGGCGCGTAGAAGCCGCCCCGGGGCAGTGAAAGCAAGAAAACAAAAGGAGTCAAAACGCCCGAGCCTGTCAGGAAAAAGGAAAGTAACAAACAGAAGGAGCAGGTGTACAACGAAGACAGAAACAGTAACTCGCGAGCAGAAAGCAAAACAGAGCGCGGAAAGAAGGAAATCAGCAAATAAAGGAAAGAAAAGGCGCGACGATTACGTGCAGCAGATAGCGGGTCCCCACGCCGGCCCGCCGGAATTCCTCCGCTATGCGGGAACTGCGCGATATATATGGGCGGGCACAAAAGGGCGAGTCATATACATGGGACAGCGCTCGCCTGTTGACTCGCTCTTTTGTCGTGCGATGTATGCACTGTTGCGAAGTGCACAGAACGAGCCCCCGCGTCTGTCGCATTCTCGTAGCGGGTCTTTCCCAGACTAGAGAAAGCGGTTTAGAAAGAAAAATAAACGAAGAGAGACGGCCAGGAAAATCAAAGAGGAGGAAATCGAAACACGTCACAGAATTGTCTCTGTGTGCACGGTGAAAGAAAGAGGAAAAGAAATGAAAAGGAGAAGGCGGCTTACTACAAGCAGTTTTGGCAGCAGTCCTTCTCTTTGTTACTTGTTGCTATCCAACGTAGAAACTACTCGTGCTTGCTAGAAAGCATACGTTTGCGGCCGTGTGCTGATTCCTGAATGCCCAAGTTACGCGGTGTTCAGTTGCTGTCTCTATAAAGGAACGCGCCGAGTTTTCAAGTCATTGGTTCGAGGCCAGGAGGAGCTAAACATGTCTCGGATACTGCATCTCCGCCCTGGCCCTGATGCCTGATGTCATGATACAATTAAAGGTCTGAACCACTCCACGGGCTCGCCGCCAGCGCGGACACGCCGGCAGCTAGGGGCACTGTCACACGAGACACGACGCCGATGCAGACACGACGTCGGTTGCGATCGCTATAGACTGTCGTGGTCGTGCAGAAGTCTATCGTTTAAGTGGGCAGACGGTCTGACGATGACCGCGGTGGCAGACAGGCTTATACTGACTTCTCCGACACGACGAACAACAACAACAACAACAACAACAACAACAACAACAACAACAACAACAACAACAACAACAACAACAACAACAACAATAATAATAATAATAATAATAATAATAATAATAATCTCCTCCTCGCAGAGGGATAAACTTTCGAGTCTGATTTGCGGACAAATTCATTCTGCCAACCAGCGATTCTTCGCGTAGTTCTGCCGGCTGTCTTCCGTGGCTGCGTGACTCTTGCGAAGACAGCTCGCATATGAAATTTTGGCTCATCAAATAGGCCGTATCCTTCTGTAGTGTGACGGCACCTTAACTAGATCGGTGTTAGGAAAGACTTTGTATGGGTGAGGAGGGGGCACCACCATACGCCGACGACAAACATCACAATGGCAGCTACAATGAAATCGTCACCGCCTACAGGGAGGACCGGCGGACATATACACCATCTTAGTAGAAGACAAGCCACGGCCCTCTGCCGGGCGCAAACAGGAACTGTTATGTCCCCCAAAATTCTATCTTATATATCCTAAAAATTCAAAATGTAAATATTGCGACACAGATCCAGCCGATCAGCGTCGTATTCTACGGGGTTGCAGGAATAATCTTCCCCCAAGAAATCTGCTGCAAGCTCCATCACAGGAGGCGTGGGACTGCGTACTAAAATCTACAAACCCTCAAACCTAAGCCGGGCTGGCGGACTGGGGGGCAAAGGTCGCGGCCAGCTGGACGCCACCTATAGCCCATTCCGGCTGATCTCGGCTTCCAGCTCCCCCTCCCATCATCTTCAATAAAGTTTATTTCCTCCTCCTCCTCCTCCTCCTCCTCACAATGACAGACGCACAGACGATTCTGGTCATGTGATTCGTTTCCTTTAACGAATTAAGTCTAGAGACTCGTTTCAGTCTTGATTTTCAACCTGAACACCCGCAACGCCGTTCAACTATATCTATAGCTTTGCATCGCGTTATTGTTTCATTTTGATCTTGAAAGCGGACGAAACGCGTAGAACGCTCGCACAGAGTGCAACGGACGTCTTGCGCACCACATTTGAGCCCAATGTATTTAGCAGACCGTTATTTGCGCCGCGGTTTCCTTGAGCTCGCGTACCGCTACTACGACGCTCAGGCGAGCCTTCTACTTCGTCGCCGCACGAAATAAAAGTTGGAGAAAAGTAAACGTTGTAATTAAAGGACACGCTCTTTCGACATCGCGTGTGGCTGCTGCCGGCCATTCGTGCATGGACTCCTCCCACGCCATAAGTTACGTTCAGTCCTCAGTCAGCGCGATCAGCTCACGCGTGGACCTGCTGCCGCTGTTGCCATACGCGCCCGTGGTCGTTTGTCGGGCGATTCGCTTCATTGCGAAAGCGGCGAAGTGTCGAAAGACGCCGTTGCGCGCCAAGTGTGTACACCTCTGCGACGGTCGCCTGCAGCGATCGTTGTCGTTCGCAGCAGCGCGCAAAGGCTTTCGACTCGAAGGCGTCATGTGTGCCTGGACGGCGTTGCACGGTCGTTGGCTCGTCTGCGACGGTGTGTATATATCTGCACCAGCCTTTTCTGTGGCCACCGTCGCTTTACTTCGCGCAGGGACTCCATTTACTTCGTAATACGGGCAATAGCCTTATCGACGCAGCATTAAACTATACGTGTATACACCTAGATGCGCGGCCGGGGAATGCTCTGTAAATAATAGATTTGCTGGAGCGCATTGGGAGGTCGCCTGCGGGCGATGATGGCGTTCTTGATGACAGCGGGTGAATTGCGATGCCTCGATAGGGTCACCAAAAGCGGCAATGGAAAAAATACAACGAAAAAGAAAGGACGTAGAAAATGGGGGAAATGCGGCAGCGAAAAAGAAGATTTCAAAGTAAAATGAAAGGTCACGGCGAGTGAAGGTGGTTCACCGCCTCCCTCTATCTCTCATTTTCTCTCTCTCCCCCCCTCTCTCCCCCTTTCGCCACAAACAGCTAGGGTGTATACTGTACGAGTTCAATATAGTGCGTTTGTACCTTCGCGGCATTTATCACGTATAAATCAGCAATCAGCATCCGTTCAGCTGCAGTTTCTATTTCTCTGCGCGCGTGTAGATGACCGTGTGATACCCACATTGACACGAGCGCCGCAGTGTCCTCGGATAAACGTTCGACACTCGTCTCCGGTTCGTTTTGTCCGACCTTGTAGTCGCCGTTGCCTATGTCGTCTTTCTTTCTTCTTCTGTTATATATATTATGTGAACGAGAGAAGGGAATCATGACCGTATAAAGCCAGCAGACAATGAAGCCGAGGATGGCATTGGGGAAATTATCTGTATTTCTACATTTCCATTCTTCAACCACAGATCAACACTTCTACATCCTGCACTATGCTAAGTTCGGCAGAGATTATGAAGTCTATTTCATTTCTTGTTTCTGCATTAGGGCTTTTCCAGGTCCACTTCCCGTTACTGCGCTTCCTGAAGAAGGTATTCATTATTCGGAGGATATTCCTTTCCGCGAATTCTACCAACATCTCTCCTCTAGTGTTACTAGAATCGATGCCGTAGTTGGCAACTGCTTCTTCCCAAGCCTGCTTCGCCCCCACTTTTCCATTGAAGTCGCCCATGATTACAGTATACCGAGTTTGCACCTTTCTCATGGCTAATTCAACATCTTCATATAACTGTTCTATTTATTCACCATCATGACTGGAGGTTGGAGCGTATACGCTTGTGCCAGCTTTAATCTATATCTTTTGTTAGCTTTATTACGACGACTGCTACCCTTTCATTCATCAATGCAGCCCTCTATCTCCTTAGGGATTAGAAATCCTACCCCGTATTCTCTCTTATCTGGAAGAGCTCTGTAGCGAAGGACGTCGCCGTTAGTCAGCACTGTATAAGCCTCACCAGTTATTCTAATCTCACTAAGGCCGATAATATCCCAAACAATGTCTGATAGTTCCTCTAAGAGTCCCGCTAAGCTAGCCTTACTCAAGAGGATTCGGGGGTTGCACGTTGCCGGTTTCAGTTTCCAGTGGCGGCTTGTCTGGATCGAGAGATTTTGGGCACACTCTGCCGCGTCGCAGGTCTGACCGCCACCTTGGTCAGCTGCTCCGTATAGCCGCTATAGGGACTGCGGGCCATGGGCTAACTGCAAGAGTCATGATGGAGGCATGCGTCATGAGCATGCATACTTCGACGTTTTCACATCTCGGTGACTTTGCCTCGTCATGGGCTATGAAGTTGTGAGTGAGGGCAAATGTCGATCTTTCTCGTTCCTGCCATTTCGCTTACACCGCTCGCTACATAGCTGTGTGTTTTTGGGGCTACTGTCAAATCTGGAAAGCTCCTGCGCAAAATGATCATCTGCAGCGCTGCCGAAGACTTCACGCGCTTAAGGCGATCGATTCACGGAACGTGCTCGCTTCTCTTGGCGGACGAGTGCCTTTATACCGAACAGGTTGTACGCGGATGTCGACGTGTCGAGAAATGTCAAGCAATAAAACGTCACAAAGCACGACGTCATTTCAGACGTCCGCGCATTAACTTATTGTCCTTAACACAGTTACATACTATATGATACGAAAAAAAAGAAAGTTTTACGGGCGCCTGTGAAAACAACGCAGAAATAACCGCCACTTTAGAGAATGCACGGGTACAGAAGCGCGCGGCGTCGTTTCAATGCCGTTGGCCCACAAAATGACAGTTCTTCCTTCGGAGCCGAGTGACGCGTGGCGTACGCGGCCGCTGTTCATTTGCATGACGCCATTGCTCGCAGTGTCCGGCCGCGTTGCGCGCGCCGACGATCGGGCGCCGGCGTCGCGCGAGAGGAGGACGCACGAAGCGGCGCCTGACGTGCGGGGCACGGACGCCTTGACGTCGCCTATTGAGCGGGCGGCGACGTCGCGATGGTCAATTGGTGCGCTCGTTGACTGCCGCCGTCGATATTACTGTTATTATTGTATTCCAGTCAGGGGGTGCATCGAGAGAGAGCCACGCGTCCGCCCAATCAAATCGACTGACAGCCGGCGCAGCTCGTTGGTGCCCGTCGGCTGGCCGCCGTCCAACCGTGCGTGCGGACGACCGCAGGACGACTCCGCGGGAACCCGCGAGTCAGCCTCCGGGTACGACGAACGCGCGTGGTTCGGCCGCGTGCTGTATGACTGCGTGTAAGGACCGGACCTGCGCGACGCGCTGAAGCCATTTCGCAGGAGAGCAATCAGTGCTGCATTTCCAGCTTACCAGCGGAAAGGCTGGCCCGCGCAGGTTTTAGAATGCGATGGATGGATGGATGCAAAACTTTAATGAAGGTCCTGATCTATGCGACTCAGCGCTCTGCGGGCCGCTCTTACGTTAGGACAGTCAGGCCATGCCCGACCGCCGCATCATGGGCCCTCTGGACAGCCCATAGTTGCGCCCCGGCATCGGGGCTCTTGATAGCGGAGAGCCACTTGTCCTCATTGATTTGTTCTGTGCCTCGTATCGAGGGGCAACACCAGAGCATATGGTCTAGGCTAGCGAAGTCATTGCAGTGCCTGCAAGAACTAGTGGCGTAGGTGTCGGGATAAAGCTTGTGGAATAAAGCCGTGCTGGGATACGAGCCTGTTTGCAATAATATGAGGTCAATGCCTGCGCTCTACTTAACTCCTTGTGTGGAAGGGGAAAGTCTCTCCTGCCGAGATAAAAGTACTGCGTAATTTCATTGTATGTGGTCGGTTGATCTCTATTCTCCACCACTGCGGGCCGGCGTTGGAGTTCTCCATGGTCGCGGAAAGCGAGACCTCGCGCCTTGGAGTGGGCCAGCTCGTTGAGGTTTGTGGGGCCTCCCATGATGGATCCTATGTGAGCGGGGAACCACGCGAGAGTGTGTGTGGCGATGCTTTTGCCGTCGAGGATGCGACAGGCTTCCTCACACACGGCGCCAACGCTGAAGGCGCGGATGGCTGCCCTGTAGTCGCTGAAGGTATTGGCATGTTTGTCGTCCAGGAGGGCCAAGGCAATGAATGACCACTTGCTCGGCCGCACGCGACGACGTGCTTCGTACCGAAGCGGCGTTAACGGTCGAACCCCTGTGGTTGATCGACACTACCGTGAAATTGTTGCTGTTGCCATACTGGGCCGTGTCAACGAAGCACCTGCCGCCAGCGAGTTCTGTCGCGCGGCGTAGGAGCGCCACCGCCCTGGCCTTCCTTCTTTCTGCGTTGCGCTGGGGATGCATACTGCGCGGGGCGACCGATATGGTGATGTTATCTTCCTGCTCTTTCGGAAGGCCCTGGTAGGCGTCTTCGACAGTGGCCGGGGAGGATGCCCATCTCTGTTGGGAGTCGTCTGCCCGCCCTGGTGCCGGAGAGTCTGAGAATATGTGCCCTTTCTTGTGCTTCTGCAATTTCTTCCAGGGTATTATGAATACCGAACTGCAGGAGTTGG
Source organism: Dermacentor andersoni (assembly GCF_023375885.2). Classification (NCBI taxonomy): domain Eukaryota; kingdom Metazoa; phylum Arthropoda; class Arachnida; order Ixodida; family Ixodidae; genus Dermacentor; species Dermacentor andersoni. The sequence goes on from NC_092815.1 coordinate 29,368,411, forward strand.
GCGGTGCATGTGTAGTTTGGTAGTCCGAGCGCGCTCTTGATCCCCTTCCTTATCATGGCATATAGCTTGTCTCGCTCGGCCCTCTTCCAGACGCGCATGGCCACTACGTACGTGAAGTAGCATAACAAGAGCCAACATTTGTTTTTTTTTTCCGGATCGTGTGCGGTTCCTGTGGTCACTCTAAAGCCATGTTTGGTTGTGAGCATGTCGACCTTCCCGCGCTGGTTTGTTTCGGTCTTCTCAGTATCTATCGGTATTCGCATTCATTTCTGTTCTCCTGTTAGCTGCAGATGTATACAGGGTGTTTCACGTAACTTGAACCAAGGTTTAAAAAATAAGAGGTTAACCGTAGCTGAATGAAACTAATGACTTATGTTTCGCCGTCATGTGGCGCTCTTTAGAGTATCTTTTATAGCGCTATAGCGCAATATGCACCTATATAACCTATAGCGCCTTACGTGGCCTATATAAACACTCTGTGGTATCGTACCGGCTTCAGGATCGGTCCGGCTAACGGAACTCGGTGTAACGTTTCTTTGCTTCGTCGTCGCCGTCGTACGATCGTCGCCGCCGCCGTCATCGTCTCGCTGCTGTCGTCACACGCGCCCGCTTCATGCGCATGGCTGCTCGCCTTATACGCGAAAGCGTTGCCACATCTGGTAGCGCTTTGCGGAACCCCCAAACGGTGCCGTCCCTCTCCTCTCTTTCTTGCTTTTCATTGCCGAAACGCCTTCCCCCGCCAGTGTAAAATAGCAAACTGTGTGCGAGAAAAGCTTCGGTGATGAGGCGAAACACGACGTGAGCTCGGCCGCAGTGCGTCGCAATCAACGAACTCTGCGCGCAATATTTGCGAGCTCCACGAGAGAGCGCGCGAGTCGGCACGTTATAACGATGCACCGAATAGTATAGCAGCTGCGGCCCCTAGGTGAGCGCCGCTGCAGAATCGCGCATTGTTTTCGTGCCGCGTTGGTCCCGAGGTATATGGCAACGAGAAAACACCGTGCAGCTCGTTGCCGTGTCATACAGATGTGCAAATGCGCGTGCGGACGTTGCGGTGATTTACCGCAGTGCAGCTGCTCGTGGAATTCGTCAAGAGCTCACGCAACGGAGGCATGCAGATCGTATACCAGTTGGAAGAGTCTCTCGTTTTCCCCGTTGCACACACCATTCAGAGCGACTGGTTTGTGATAAGCACAATTGGCCGGCATACGTCTCCGAGGTCGCGCTGTCCGCGCCGCCGATCTAAACGCCATTACGAGGTCACTGGCCGTGTGAGCGCATACACGTCGGGCGTTCGCGTATTGCTCTGTTGTATTTCGTATCTCACTTCCGTGTGCACCATTTGTTCTATATTTTTTTTTTCATTTGCCCGAACCTGATACATGCTGTGGTTCGCTGTGACGAATCCGTATGCGATGTCTTCCTTTAAGTGGGGTCTACGTATGACTTGTCGCCCGATCGATGAATAAAGAGATGTCCGAACACGCCGCAGCGAAAGTGTGCAGGCAGGAAAGGATCCACCTCATCCAACCTGTAGTTTACGGTGTTAGTGTGGATATTAATCTGCCTGCTGCGTAGCCCTGACTGCACTTAGAGCTCGTGGCCTGTTTGTTTTATTTTATTTTGTTTTATTTATTTTATTCACTACCAGTCCCGGCACGGGGAAAGAAAATGTGAAAGAACTTCGAACGTAAAGTATACTCCTCGCTAAAGTATTTCCCATTTGTTTTGCACCGATAACAAATGCATAACGGTAACATGATAACAATAACGTACCTCTAACCTGCAATCCTAATTTGTTATTTATTTGGCGGTTTTGTTATTTTTCTTTCAGCTTCGACTTTCCATGGTTTCGCCGATAGACTCTTCACAAACACTCCTCCTTTTACCGACAGACACACAAGTGAATACACACTTGTTTTGCCAACACGCATAACAAGGAATTCACGTATAGATGGCACAATGCCTGCAGTTCCCTCTGTACTCCTTTTGAGGTCCTCTGTTTCGCTAGAATCTACTTATTTGCGGTAATGCACCGACTATAGTCCAGTAAGGCTTTGTTCTTATCTCTCTTGCCTCTTCGACCGGCAACGTTAGCGTTGCAGGAACTGCGAGGAAGGTAGCGGGAGGAGGGGGCAACAACGCTTTCGGTGCGAGCGAAGGTGCCCGAGATACCCGAAACGGGCCACTTCCTCTGCGATTCTCATTTCGCTGCAGCTTGGAGGACGCGTTTGATAATTGGCTCATTTTCGATGCGCGACCTCGATAGCTCGGGCCCTCGGCAACCGCGGCGCGGAGGTGAAGGACACACCCTCCCTCACTCCGTGGTCTTGCGAGACGCGTCACCGCGATGCGAAACCGATTGGGTTGTCGGCGCCTGCAGCGAGTCGGTCTGCTCGTCGACTGCTTGCGTCGCGGAAAACTTTTAGCGCAATTGTGCGGCGAACTTCTTTTGGGGCCGCTCCCCGCGGATGGGTGCTGCATCCTTGCCTGCGGGGATGACAGCACCACCGTGTGTACGGCTCGCCTGTATGATGGGAAACACCAGGTTTCTGCTTTGAGCCTGATATTTTTTTTGTCCCTACCGCCGAACAAAAATTAATTGAGGGGGCTGTAGTCTTAAGTTCTTGACCTATTCTTGAATATAAGCGGAGGAAAGCTTCTGGAAAGTTCTTAATTTGGTAAATATTGATTTGACCTAGGTGACGGTATTTTTTCTTTCTTCCTTTTTATTTTAATCACCTCGTGCGGAGTAAGCACACGCCTCCGGAAGGCGGCAGAGATACGCCAAATAACCACATGTGTCCCATTTGAAAAGGTGACGCACGTCGTGCCTCTGAAGAGCGAAACGGATGAGTGAGACGTGTATCGCGTTCTGATTGGGAGAACATACCAGCTTTTATTTTGTGCGCCTACACGGTTCCTACATATATATATACCGGGCAGGTGAAATGCGTTATATACTGCTAGACATGCTCACTCACGGACCCCAACATCGTTCTTGATTACGCAGCTCCCTACTTTGTGCGGGACTTGGGTAATTTGTTGCGATTAGACTCAAGATTGACTGCATTGTTAGAAGTTCCCGAGGTGCGATTCGGAGTTCAACGAAGAGCGTCGGCAGATCCGGCGGGGCAGTACATCATATAACGAGTACGAATGGCACCCATGCAGGGTTAGCAGAGTCGAAAGCGGCTCCTGGAAAGACCAGCGGACACATCAGGAACTATAAATGGTAAAAGCTCGCTCACACTATAGGCCGACCCGACACGACGATTTCGGTCTGCCGACTGCCCGCGACAACGTTTTATCCTTCGTGTCGGCGCCTCTGTCACTCTATACCGACGCCGACAATCAGCCGACGGTCGGCGGAGAGTTCGGCGTCGGTATACAGTGTGACAGAGGCGCCGACACGAAGGAAAAAAACGCTGTCGCAGGCAGTCGGCAGACCGAAATCCTCGTGCCGGGTCGGCCTATAGTGTGAGCGAGCCTTAAGACGTCCTTGCGTCATGCTTCAGAGCTAGGCAACAATTTTGCTTCCGCCAAGCACGGGCGTGTGTGAATTCGCTTTATCGAGGATCAACCACCGGATTCGTGCGTGCGTGCCAAACGAGCCGTCGATGCTTATCAATCGCACACTCCGTTTTCCCGTGACGCGGGTTCATCCTGGGAAAAACTTTTTTCCCTCATCGAGGAATAGCACTTTGTTTACGCGCCGTTCATGCATTAGTGGAGCAGTTCGAGCTGTGCGTGTGTTTCCCATTGAATTGTACTAGCATTGGCAAAAAACCAAAGCGAGAGAAGTTCTGAACATATACTACATGCGACAACGAAGTGGCTTTTTTCAACCACACTCTTAAACAAATGTACACGCTATGGGTCGTATCTTGCCACACAACAATAACCGTCATCTGTCTTGCTTGCGTTTTCTTTCTTGAAAACGCTGCGCTCGCTACTTTCCTGCCGAGAATGTTCTGTCATGCTGATAACGCGCACGCCGTTCGTGACTTGGAAGTCCCGGGCTCGCAGCGTTTAAGAAAAGGAATGCGGGCTAGTCAGATGATTATTGTTGATTGGCAAGATACGACCCAAAGGGTGTAATTTTGGTTAAGAGTGCATTGCGGCTGTGGAACGATCGCCGCACGCACGGTTGTATTGGTTTCCTCTTCCTTCCGCTGATGCGAGCCGGATTTATAGTATTCTATGGTGCAATGAAACGAACGAACGAACGAACGTTCGTACGTTCGTTCGTTCGTACGTACGTCGTCGTCGTCGTCGTCGTCGTCGTGGTGGTGGACACCGAGAGAATACCGCAGGATCGATGATACTGTTCCGTTCATCCTGTTTATGTAGCAACGTTGTTCTGACATCTTAGTTCGGCGCATATGTATATGCAATCAGGAAGGAATTGGCCACGAATCGGCTGACTAATACGAAATAGCCGTGGTCACGTATAGTGTGCATGGAAACGTGAGGAAGGGGGCAAAAATGAAGGAAGTGATCATCCAGGAAGGATATAAAGAAATATGAAAAAGAAAGGCGCAAGGGCATACAGCCTGCTGCCCGACGGCGTTGTCGTCCTCGTAGCGTGTTGTTGGCTGGGAATTTTCCCGACGCCCCGGTCGCCCGTGCCCGCGGAGAAGACAGCCATCGTTGTTGCGTCGTCGTGGATTGATGGAGGGCGACGCGCCGTCTCTGCCGATGCCTGTTGTCCGTGCCGTTCCTTCTACCCCACGGCGCGCGTCCTGTGCTGCGCGCAAGCGCTCTTCTGGCGTTCGCAACGGACAGACACACGCGCACACGTTGCCCTCCTCCCATGCACACGAACATGCACGCACGCACGTGGACTCGCGCACGCACTCGCTCGCACACAGCGCCCAACACAGCTCGCGACGGCCGCTGCTCCCACACCCGGGGCCATGCCCGTGGCTTCCGGCCGCCGTGCGCTAAGTACCGCCAGTGGGCCGGCCTCGGTGATTAGCCCTTGCACGCGTCGACAACTTGTTGCGCCCGCTCGCGTGGCAGCCGCGTGCCCCTCCGCCGCCGCAGGCGTGCGCGCGCTCCCGTGGCCGACAAGCCGACTGGACGAGCGCTCGCGGCGCCTGCGTCCCGTCCCACTGTTGCTGGGGTCACGCCGTACTGAGGTGTATCCATTCATGTGTGCACGGTCCGCTGTGATTACTCTGGCGTTGAGCACTGGATTCCTCGGCGGGGGTTTTAAATGGAGACTATACGCTTCTCCCGTGCAGAGTTGTTTTCCATCAAGTTGCTTTTCCACTCAGGTAGCTTAGAGGGCCGTGCTAAGAGTAGTAGTGTTACGACAGGTGGCTTTCTTCGGGCTTCCTTCCCGCGCAGAGCTGTAGTGTGGTTGTTCCTGCATTCCTGCGAGTTTGGGCCAGCGAACGGTATTTTGCCGCTGCGTGCTGACGCTTATCGGCGCTGTTGCACCTCGACACTGGTCCTTGTCAGGCACTCTAAAAGGGGGTAGTGGGATGTAAAGTGCTTTGAGAGCGTTAGAACCATCGAGACCAGCTGAGCAGCAGTGAGTGTCTGGAGCCTTTCGCGCTTCGAATGCGTACACGTGGACGCGAAAAACGTACGTCGGACACAACGGAAGCCGGCTGTGTGTACGCCGAACGAACGGGGTGGCCGCACCTTCGCCGACCGTGTATTCTTCCTCCGATGTGGAGTAGCCGTGGAGTGTGGTGACAGGCACCTGAGTGCTGCGAATGGGCCCGTGGCACGTGCGCAAATACACGCGGCCCCGTCCTCGCCCTCCTTTCTTTTCGTGGAAGGGGGCGAAGCGGTGCCGAAGAAAAGGTGCGGATTTTCTCGCTCGTAATGGCTCGAGTAATCTTGCGGGGCTGCACGGAGGAGCTCGCAGGGTGTTCGTCGGGCTGCTGCCTCAGAGCAGTGCGAGCACAAAGCCTGCGAAAGACGCGCACCGCACCGCACGCATGGAAACGCAAGAAGCGAGCAGTATAGCAGAGAGAGAGAGAAACGTTTACTTTTGACTTTTGTGAACGCAAATTTGCTGCGCTTCGAGTAAGTGCACGAGGTGGAGGAAGGAGGTCTGCGAGTGACAGCGACGTAATTTGATCGCGCCCAGATGAAGCTCGCGATAGAAACCTTATAGTTTTCGCAGCGCCGCGTCAACGGTGCCGCTAACAAGGGACTGGCCTTCAGGTGTGCTGCCTTCTCTCAAAGCCCGTCGTCGGTGCCCGTTCTTCGGAGAGCCCGTGCGGTCATGGTTGCCCGATAATTAAGTGAACATAATTGGCTTGCGATTAAATACACTTAGCGGCCTGGCATTCGGGCGAGTTAACGTGTCAGCGTCAGCTCTGCTCGCTAATACTGGTCAAACAGAAACATGAGCGTTTATTATCTGACACGTATTTCTTAGCTCAAGGACATAAAATGAGGGGTTGCGAAGAATTAAGGAGGAAAAAAAAGAACAATAATAAACAGGAATATCACGAAAAAGCAAGAAAGCAAATAAATGAGAGTGTGTCAGGGTCGCTTGCAGCATCCCCGAGGCATCCGTGAGGTAGCGGACTTTGAGGCGCGAGAAGAGCATGCTGTAGTGAAAGCATGGCATGAAAATAACGATAAGGAAAAAGAAAAGGAAGTTGCTGATGAGGTTTGTAGTGTAATGACAGTCCCTGTCGCGCTTATTCTATATAGCTGGCAGCAGAAAGGTGCCTCCCGTGTCCACTGCAGCCGCAGGTCGAAAATGCCTCGCCTGGTCGTTCGCTTTAATTGGTTGCTTGTTCCTAATTAGTCGCCTATTCTCGCTTACCTTTATATCGCAGCGGTCTTGGACATTAATGCGGGGAAACACGTTTTGCCTAATTACATCACCCGAGCCGCGATTTTGTAGCGACGCCTCCCTCTCCATTCTGTGCCATTATTATCATCTACCGTTCAAGGCCAGCTGATCCCGTTGATAACGCGGGCGGAGCGCCGCTCCGACCACTGACAAAGCGCCAAAAGCGCGCAAAACAAAAGCATAGGAAAAAAATGGCGTCATCGTCCATCGGTACAATACACTCTTAAACAAGTGTACATTCTTTCGGGTGTATTTTTTGCCACACAACGATAATCGTCATCTGCCTTGCTTGCGTTTCCTTTCTTGAAAACGCCGCGCCCGCTACTTTCCTGTCGAGAATGCTCTGTCATGCTGATAACGCGCATGCCGTTCGTGACTTGGAAGTACCGGGCTGGCAGCGTTAAAGAAAGGAAATGCAGACAAGACAGATGACGATTGTTGTGTGGCAAGATACGACCCAAAGGGTGTAACTTTGCTTCAGAGTGTACACTCTTAGACAAAGTTACACCCTTTGGGGTGTATCTCTGCCACACAACAATAATCGTCATCTGCCTTGCTTGCGCGTTTCCTTTCTTGAAAACGCCGCGCCCGCTACATTCCTGTCGGGAAGGCTATGTCATGCTGATAACGCGCATGCCGTTCGTTACAGGAAAGTACCGGGCTCGCCGCGTTAAGGAAAAAAGAAATATGGGGTTTTACGTGCCAAAACCACTTTCTGATTATGAGGCACGCCGTAGTGGAGGACTCCGGAAATTTCGACCACCTGGGGTTTTTTAACGTGCACCTAAATCTAAGTACACAGGGTGTTTTCGCATTTCGCCCCCATCGAAATGCGGCCGCCGTGGCCGGGATACGATCCGGCGACCTCGTGCTCAGCAGCCCAACACCATAGCCACTGAGCAACCACGGCGGGTGCGTTAAAGAAAGGAAATGCGGACAAGATAGATTACTATTATCGTTGTGTGGCAAAAGGGTGTAATTTTACTTAAGTGTGTAGATGGCCCGAACAGTGCCGCGGTATACCGGCAGTCTCGGCCGCTGTGAATTGGGTGCTCCGTCATTCGAAGTTATTCGGTCATACCGCGTTTCCTAAACTTCGCTTAAAGCTGTGGACATTCTCGGGTACCTTGCTGGGGCGAAGGTGGGTTAATTGACGTGCCACCATTGAAATGATTATGAAACACGTCTTCATCCATCTCTTTTCCAAAGGCTGTTTGAAATGGCTATAATCGGACTTAAAAAAAGGTGCTGATTGAAAAGGTTGTTTATGTCGCGTTGCCCGCAGGTCTTTTCTTTGTTAAAATGAATGATTGGGGGGGGGGGGGGGGTGCAAGTTGGCGATCCGTCATGGATAGTGCACAAATGCAGACAAGGTCTGAAAAAAAAGTGTAGACAGCGACGAAGCGCTTCGTTCGCCCTTCCGCCTTTCAGCCCTTGGAAATATAGAGCGCCTCCGTAAGTCCGCGCGCACCCTCGTGCGTATTTGTGCGCCAGCCGACAAGTTATTTTGTCGTTGCCATGAAAAGGTGGCGCTCAGTTTTGTTGCACATGGGTGACGCGACGGTCAGCAGATCCCCTTCCTCTCTCCGAACCCCCGCGCGCGCTGTCCGCCTGCGTCGTCTGGGATTTCAAACAGGGGCCTTCAGGGGGCCTGTACAGGGACTTGCGCAACTGGCATACACGATTGAGGAGTTGCGCCGTCACCGGTGTCTACCAGCGTCCCGGCTTACCTTCCTCGCAACGTGGACGCGGCTTCGCACATAGCCAAGCCGCGCACTGTGCACGCACCTGAGGCAACAGCTTTACGCGCACACCTATAGGCGGCGGGATCAGAACTTTTCACGGAGGGAAATTAAGCGTGAAGCAAACTGTTACTCTCACAAGAGGAACTTCCAGCATTCCAACACTCCCGTTGTTATAGCAGAGTATATCCAGAGCATAGCAGAGTATAGCAGAGAAGAACTGTATATCCGGCCTCCATTCGCGCTGCGCACTTTCTCTACGACGTCGTGTACTCATTCGCGCGCATATTTGTTTTGTTCCGTTAAGGCCGAGCCGTGCGTCTGGGCACGTGCGTAGCCACGCATGGCTGCGCGAGAGAGCGCGCTGCTCGAAATAGACCGGCTCGCAGAGTTGCGCAAGTGCCCGTCCCGCGGAGCGCATCTCTCTGTAGCTTCGCCTACGCTTCGGGTCCACGGATGCTGTTGTGCCGGCTACAGCGCTGGCCGTGGTAAGGGTGCGAAACGCGTCTGGATTCATCTTTCTTGTGAACCCTGACCGAGGAGCTGAAGGTCTGAAGCTGAAGGTGAAAAATGAAAATGAATATATTCGAGGAACCGGCGTTGTGACGTAAGTACTTGTCTGAAGAGACGGTCCACACAAGCTCTGAGCTGCGCAGCAGGTGCCTCTTCGAGCGGCCAGGTGACCCGATCGGTGTTTCTGCCCTGACGAAACCCGCTTCCGCATATTGCATGGAAACAGCAGCGGAGTGAACCTTGAAGTTCTCTCCTGCGAGGCACAAATGTGTGAATTACTTGCTCCGCGCCCAAATCATTGCCTCTCTGAGAGCACGAGAAAACCTATTTCCACTCTTTTCTTATTTTAACCTTTCTTCTTCTTCACTGATTCCCCTCCCACCTCCTGCCGCCCGTTTGATCTCTCGCCTTTTCTTTACACACTATCCTTTTTTTTTTTAGTACCCTATCTTTTCTTGAGCAGGCAGGCCTTGTGCTCCTCCTGGTGGTAGTTGCCAGTTTCTCCTATTTGTGACCATTTTTTAGTATTAGAGGCAAAGAAAGCTTCGCTTATATATATATATTATATATATATACATAATTCGTTCTACGAGGCAAAAGTTCAGCAGTGGAATGCCAGGCCACCTGGTGGCCTATATTGCGGACGAATCTTTCCAAACTGTCTCGGGCCTTACTAAACATACCAGGTTGGAGGGCTTGCTACTGACAGGATTCAGTTGTGCAATTACAATAAGTACCCTAAAATAGTAATTAAGTAATCATAAAGCAGTTAATACTTTTGCTAATAACTCTACCTCGTAATTTATTGTTCAGCCTATGTTGGCCTATACAGGTCAGCGAGCTTTAGAGGCAAGAAATCGATTTACGTCGCCGCTGGCTTTTCAGAAAAATACGTTCGAATAAGTCACAGAAAAAAAGAGGATTGTAGAAAACATGCGTATCAAGCCATCGCGACGGTGTGTTTAGACGGGGACGATCTGCAAAAGCGATCGTGCGCTTTGATTTAGCTGTCCGTTAAAGAACTCTGGGTGGCCAGAATTAATCCTCGGAGCCCTGCAGTGTCCCCTTATAGGCAGCCCACCCTGTAGCGTTTGGACGTGAAGGTCCATCAATTAGGCTGTTTTGTACGCACCTGCTTAGCTCACACTCTAAACAGAAATATAGAAGATGAAGTGCTTTCCCGGCCTTCTCGCGCATACAGTTCTCGGCTCTCGCTGCAAATCGCAGTTATTCCCCAGTTTCGTCAAGGGAGGCGACTCATTCGTCGGGGCTATACATGCACTCTCACGGACGCGAATGCCGCGTTAATGCTCCATCGTAGCGTGCCGAGCCTCGTCCTGCAAGCGTGAAGCGCCGTTTTCGTCGGTTTTCCGCCTCTCGTTAAAGCTGTTCTGCAGATCGCTTCGTTCCTTGTGCGAGTGCCGATGCAAGCCATGTGTGACACTCATCGCGCAAAACTGCGGAATTCCCGCGGCGAGTCCGAGATTTGCTGTACTTACTATGCGAGCGTGCTTTAATTTGCTTCTTCGTCAATTACACCCGCCAGATTTCTATGGGAACGTTTTCTTTTACGTTCCCTAGCACCGGAGTAGGTTGTCACCCGCTCGCCGTTGGCTTCGGGTAGTTTTTTTTAATCTGTTTTTGCTCGCAGGTTCCGCGAAGGCAGCCCTGTACTTGTTGCGTAAAGCATTGGTTACGTGACTGAGGTGCTAAATCCGGGTGCTCCCAAGAAGTTTGTGTAAGGATGCGTAGGGTTGCTTCGAAGGTCCCTTTCGTGTCGGTACGTACGGACAGCGCGGAGTGCACGAGCGTCGCTGTTTGCAACCTCATTGACGTCACTGGAGCCGTCAGTGCGCTGCAGCTTGAGCGTGGCCCAATAAAGCGCATCAGCTGCAATAGTTGTGGCTTCGTTGCTGTTCTCGCTCTACTTTTCTATGCGTATCATGTCATGAAGATAGAGTGATAACATTATCGTCGCGTTATCCATAGAAACTATACAGAGCAGACTGACTAAAGCGATGAATGCCGCCTAACACGTTATGGAGAAATCGAAGATGTGCACCTCGAGGGAGACGGTATAGGAAGGCTCTTGTCTTTGCGCTGCCGGTTTGGCGAATGCATTCGCTCAGCGAGTGTTCGTGTATGTGGCATTTCGGGCGCAGGTGTCTGAATGTTTGGGCCGATTAATTACGCGCGTTTGGGCGAGCCGAATATGCTCATACTAGTAGATCACGTGTGCAAAGATTTGTGAATAGTGTCCTTATTTACCTCTTCTCTTCGTTTGCGCGTGCATGTGTGCGTCCATCCATACTGCATTGCTTTAGTGCTGCTCCTCATCAACCCCAACACTCCCTTCTCTTTCTTACACGATCGTCTCTTTCTTTATGGGTCACAAACTGTAGCCCGGTGCCAGACGCAGTGTTCGCATTGTTAGCGCTCTCCCTTCTCCTCCCCCGATCCCGTCCCGTACTTCGCCAGCGCACCCCTTTCACCGCCCGTCTCCGTCGCACACGAGGCGCGGCCCCGGGCCCCGTCTCGCAGGAGCGCGATAGATCGCGAGAGGCGCAGAAGCTGCTGGCACAGCCGACACGCCGACACCCACGGCCGCCACAACAGCAGCAGCAGTCGACGCCACGCACTGCGCCTCGGCCGGCGCGTTTCACTGGCAGCCGTTGTCACCATGGGGCGGCCGGCCGGTTGTTGCTCAACGGGGTACTACGAGCCGCTCCGCCAAGGGCCTTTCCTTTCACTGGCGTTTCTGCGGGGGACACACCACTCTTGGCGCCCCCTCGTTCACTCCCCCCTGGTGGTGGTGGTGGCGAGAGTCGTCGTCGCGAGGATGGAGAGGCCCCTCCTCCTCCCTTCCCCGCCGTCCTCGCGCCCGCGTGGCGCTGTGCGGCCGTGCGCACGCACGGCACAAGCGCGCGTCCTCCTCCTCTCCATTCGATTTCCCCGCGGGTGCAAGCGGGCCCGTGTGCGCGCGCGAGAGAGAGAGAGATGGAGAGAGAGAGAGAGCCTTAATTCCTTCGCTCGAAGGCACTACGCCAGCGTCGCGCTTAGCGTAACGCGGACGCCCGCCGCCCCTCAGACGACACCGTCGCGCGCTCAACGCAGACCCTTCCGAGTCGCGCCGGTCGCGGCTACCTTTTATTTTTTGCTCGCACCCTCGGGAGAGCAGGGAGAGACACGAACCGCATCAGCGGAGCGCTCTGAATCGTCGCCGCCGAGCTTCGTCGTTTCCCGCGCCGCCTACAACGCCACGCCAGCTGGTTTTGCAACTGCTGCAGTGATTTTTCGGTGTGTCTGTTTGTGTGGGTGGCGCAGTGCCTGCGGCCGTGTATACGTGCGCGTAACCTGTCGCCGCGTAAACTTCCATCGCGCGGTGGATGTGTGCCGGGCTCGTTTCAAATAAACGGCCCGGTGTTGTTCAGCGTGTGGTTTCGCGGCGCTCTTTCCGGTACAGTGTTCCTTATCAGTGCGTATTAATTGTGTGTTTGTGTGCTCGGGATTGAACTGAACGACCCGAAGTTTACCTTGCCAGTGCCGAACCTTGGTTCAGACAGCCGCGAAAGATCGGTAACCGTGGAATACGTCCAGCCACAAGCCGCCGAAGTCGTCGTCGCCCCAGCAGCGCCGAGAACCGGCGGGAACTGCAGCCATGTCTATACGCTTACCGAGGTTAGAACGCAGTTTTTTTTAATTAGCGCCATTTATTTGTTTCGCTTACTTATAGCTTGCATCGTCTGCTCTCGTGCTCGTCTGTATATGGGGCTGAGCTAGGAACGAACTGACTTTCGTCGCACGACAGTATACTTACTCGAAAATATATTCTTGATGTTCACACGAAGTGACATAGAGCGCCGACTTTTTCCGGAGTTTGGAGTGCTCCGTGCTATCCTATAACCGCGACACTCTATGGTGTTAGGCTGCTGAGCACGAGGTCGCGGGATCGAATCCCGGCCACGGCGGCCGCATTTCGACGGGAGCGAAATGCGAAAACACCCGTGTACTTATATTTAGGTGCACGTTAAAGAACATCAGGTGGTCGAAATTTCCGGAGTCCTCCACTACGGCGTGCCTCATAATCAGAAAGTGGTTTTGGCACGTGAAACCCCATAATTTAATTTTTTTTTTTTTAAACCGCGACACTTCCAGGTTGCTTTTTGTCTTCTCTATGCATTTTGAGCCTTCAGCTATAAGGTATCCAACTCTGCTAAAACATTACAATGCAGATAACGGACACCTGCCTGATTAAGCGAATCCAAAATTTCTTGATGCCACTGCCGTAATTTTTTGCCTGACAAGAGCTCTCCGGGCTTGACTGTCGACGCTGTTCGGGCCGGTAAACATGTTTACCCGCTTGGTTTGCTGCTCGTCGTGCCTGCTGAGCGGGTGCTAAGTGTTCTGCTGTCGTCGCTGAATGCCCCCCTCACGACGAGTCGATTTATTGCCCAATATTTATTTATGGGATACCGTGGCGCCTCAGGCAGTTGGAGCAGTAACTGCCTCCGCAACCCTTCCAGCCCTCGCTTTTGTCCCTTCTACGTTTATAACCCGTGGCAATGATAAAGAATAAGAAATTTAGCCAGTCACTTTGTGCCTGACCGTTTCCTGTCAGACATGGAGATCTTCAGTTCACCCACCACCGCTACCATTATTATTATTATTATTATTATTATTATTATTATTATTATTATTATTATGATTATTATTATTATTATTATTATTATTATTATTATTATTATTATTATATGTACATGCTGCGCTTTAATTCTAGCAGACTAAGCACCGAGGGCTAGACCAAGGGATAGAGAATGTCACGACATCTTAACTTCAAGCGAGACGACAACATATAAATTGAATCCATGACAACGATCAAGAGACTTCACGGCAAATAAATAACACAACACCAAGCACGTATCGTCTCTGACAGAGCAGACGTGTGACATAATGCGATGTCATGAGCACAAGTACTGCATTTGTAACATTACAGGCCGGGTGTGTGTTTTCTTATGGACCAGGAAAGGCGGAAGGACGTCGATAGAGAAAGGAAAATCTTGAAATAAATCTGGTTTGTACGCGCTGAAGGGCACTTGTCGTCGATGCGGATTTCTCCCCCTGTAGAGCGCGAATAGAAAGCTTGCCAGTGTGAGCGCGTTTGCCGTGCCGTCGGTAGGCATGTTCCAGTTTGAACGCGATCGTCGAGGCTATGCGTACCCTTTGTGAGACTGTGACAACGACGATCGCAGAAAAATAAAACACAACGCGATCAGATGAGCTTCGGAGGTTGGACTGCTTATAATCTGGTAATATTAAACGTGCTTGTGTATGCATCTGCGAAAATGAACCAAATGCAACCAACTGCAGTGGGGGGGCGTACATCGTATTACTGACGCGGACGCGGTGAGCTCCATTGAGGAAACGAAACTTAACCTATCAAAATGACACATCAGTAGGCGGTCCGAAAAAAAGAAAAGAAGCAAATGGCATGGCGTGTCACTAGATGCCGTTTTTTTACTGTTCTGGTTATCGTGCAAACAAAAGACAAACGTTGTGTAAGCGCAATAGTGTATAGGTGCAGGAGAAAATAAAGGCCACGCTTTGCTTTCTTAAATTTCGCGCTGAAATCGTAGCAGTGCCAGCTTTTTATTATTATTATTTTTTTTTCTTGCGGGAAGGCCAGGCCTGAGGGGGCATACCGCCTTTCGCCTTCCTTCCTCGGTGTGTAGCCTATAAACAGAAATACTCATTCTTCTTCAGCACGTCCTTGCGACGTCATAGACTTTAAAGCACGTTTTTGTGTTTGAACTGTCCTGTCGCAAGAATAGTTCTCGACTATAACTAGGTCGCGTCTCAGGTTTCTTTAGAATGCAACGTAGTGTTAGTCAACATAGCTAGTTAATTATCAACAATTAACTGGGTATGAGTAGACGCTGTCAAAAAATATGACGTCACGAACTTAAAGGCGGCGTCGCCAGCCGTCGTTCTTTTTCTCTTTTTCTTATATTTTGCCTTTTCTGGCATACCGGGACTTCGTCTCTCGTGCCGTAAGAACGGCCGTTTTGCTACTGCAGGAGCGTGCACATGTAAGTTAGTTACGGCATGTTGGATTTGTCGTTTCAAAACGCTTTCAGAGCTCTCTGGTGGTCGTGTGCAAGGGCAATGAAGCTATATTCAGTTCATTTCATTTTCTTTTTATTGCTACTCTAGCAATACAAAGGACATATTACACATTCAAAGGACACATCGGTTGTGTCGGTGCTATAGGGGCGTGTTCATTGCCGCGACAAGGCTTAGTGTACTTTGTTGAACGGCTTCTGAAGCTTCGAAGGTGTGCTCGAAACGACCGCTCGAATGACTGCCAGTAATATTCCTCTTCAATGTCCCTTTGAGGGTATACACGGCAGGCGCATTTGCGGAGCTTGCGAGCGTACTCGATCTTCCCTGGAGTTGTCGTCGCGGAGCAGCTTCGAAGCATTTTTGACAAAGATCCTATGTTGTTTGAGCCTTGAAAAGTGCCCGCCAGCTATGGTGTTGCGTAGCTTACTCAAGCACGAGATCGCGGGTCGGATTTATATTGAGGAGAAATGCAAAAACGCTCGTGCATATACTTAGATTTAGGAGCTTCCTAAGGAACACCAAGTGGTAAGAAAAAAAAAAAGAAATCAAAGCTCCTTTCATAAATAAAGCTGGTTGAACGCGAAGCTTTTCCCCAATGCAAACTCAATCGAAGTCCAAAGCCAACGACCACGCAACGAACCCAATAAATGCTGAGCGACCCGATGCTATGCATATGTGATTTGATTGCTTGTTTAGGATTGTATTTTCCAGATTCTAAGACGAGCCCGTGTTCACGCGCACTTGCTGTCTCTGATAAGCAGGGGAGCTTAGCTAATCGCGACAGGGGTGGTATTATGCTTAGCAGACGCAACTTGCGCTTCCAGTGAACTTTGTGCGCGTGCGCTACTGTTGCTGAGCTCGTCGCTTCGCGCTGTTATCAGACACTGCCCGGCCGGCCAGTCGTCGCTGGTGCGGTACTGCGAATGTAAACTGTAGTGTTCTACGTAGATGTGGAAGTTGGCTTTCCTGCAGCGCGTTTTCTGCGCTCACGGACGAATCAATGAGACATAGAAAGCTTCGCTTTAAAGTTATCCCGAAACACTTCGCTACGGCGTTCATAACCCACTTGCGCAAGCAGTAGGCCTTGTCGGCGCTGTGATTTTTCCACAGAATTTTAGGGGGAAGTTTGACGGTTACCTCTTTATTCTCACAGTTCAGCCTTTTGACCTCCGGTGCTAGAAGAATTCGCCGTGATACAGACACAGCACGCTTCTTAACGAATAGTTGTCCTACATCTCGCTAGTAGCTACTACTACTGGCATGCTTTGCGGCGCCGGTGGCGTAACTAAAATCGTCGTGCAATTGCTCTGCCGAGGTTTGAAAAGTTCTGGGTTCGCTTAGTCATCAGGTTTCGTTACAGTATACGTAGACTGGCACCCACTGAGCGCGAGCCATTTACGATAAGCCTCGAACTGATCGCTGCAGGGACTGCGAGAGGCAAGGACAAAGCAGTGGAATATTTTGTCGCAGTTTCCAAGGCTTAACGAAGCGGTGGCAGAGGTGAGAAGAAGAAAAAAAACTAAGAAAGGAAGAGAAGAAAAAGGAGAAAGGATAAATGGTTTATTCCAGCCGTTTACTTAGCTCTAGATGTCGACGACTGCGCAGCTGCACCATATATACCTAACTCCGCTCTTTGCCTCGTTTTTATTCCCCCTATATCTGCCTGCTTAAGAGTAACCCTGCTTTCCTAATTGGGCGCTTGGCTCACTGTGTAGAAGTGCTATAGCGCGCCACGAATGCTGCATCAGGGCACCGCCGCTGAAACTGCGTCGTCGCGCGACGCGAGGCTAATACGCGAGACGGGTCCGCTCGTTCCCTTGGCGACGTGCGAGTAATTAAGGATGAAGTCCCCGCGCGGCCGCCATCCGAGTGGCACACGCTCCGGTCTGCTCCCTCCTCTCTGGAGGTGTGCCTCTCTCATTCTTTTTTTTTCTTTTCTCTTTTTTTTTTTTACGTGCGGTGTGTTTCCACCTGTCGCGACTTCGCGCTCTGTTGCCTTGCGAACCCCCGAAGGCGCTGGATTCGACAACATGCTGTGCGTTTTAGGCAGGTGAATCTATAAGTGGAAGAACCAGGTGGAAAGTTTCGAGGTAATGCGCTTCCGGCTACTTCGTTTCAGATGTGTCCGAGTAGAATAAACTGAGGAGAAGGAAACCCAGGTGGCTCTGTACAACAACAGTTTCACCTGTGCTACAATTGGTTAGAGGCAACACGACAGCCATGTGCGTTGCCTCTTCTTTACACTGTCTGTAACTTTATAGTCTGTACGCTGGAATAAGGCTGTGTACAAACACTGACGCTCTCATTCTCGTCGTCGAGTAATATATTAATGAACATTGGACCCAAAAAAAGTAAACGAGAAAGAAAGGACTGAGTACAGATAATGCAGTGTGTGCATGATAGCTTCATTCTGCACCGGTGGGCATCAATACCGTTTTCTTGAAATTCTGACACAACACAGCAGCAGACATCATAATCACTTATTTTTTGCTGATACTTGTGCAGCTCCCGTCGTTTTCCATTTCGTTTTATTCTCACCGATAGCCACCTACATTTTTTTTTTCACCGTAGCTGATTGCCGAGATTTAGATTGAGAGAGAAAAAGAGAGATCGGGGGGGGGGGGGGAGAAAGCAATAGCTGGTTACAGGTGGGAGGGGTAACCCAAAGTGTTGAATTATCAATAAATGGGGGGGGGGGCGGGGGGGGGCGATTTGAGTGTCTCAGGACAACACCTGCTCTGTGAGGGACTCCCGAGAGAGAGAGAGAGAGTACCTTGATTATTCTTTTCTATCGGGATTCACTTAACGTGCGCATAGAAATGAAGTGCACTAAGTTCTTGCTTCCCGCCCTCGTCAGACGAAGCTGGGAATCCAACCGGCGACCTCGGGCTCAGCAGAACGCGCCTGCTACTGCTTAAGCAAGTGCGACTGGTTTTAGCGGGAAAAGCGTTCGGTTGTTTATACCCTACGGTGGGGGAGAAAAATGAGAGAGGGTGCGCAGGGATGATGTGACAACACGCCCGCGCGAGAACAGTGTCGCGCAGCCAAAGGCGCTCGCACAGGCCAGTCGGTCTCAAAAAGAAGCGCCTTCAACGCCCAGTGATTGCTTACTAATTACTTGCCAGTCTTCCGGACTGAACTTTTCTTTGCCTTACCACATTTGACCACTTGAGGTTGTGAACTTGTCGATGTGCCTGTATGTTTTATTCGTGCAAGGATCTGGTGGAAAGAGTACCCAGGAGATCGACATTTAATGTGAGCGACGCTTGCAGTCGCCATCGCCAGTGCAGAGTTTAAATAAACGTGCTGCAAAACTAGAAGCACAGACAAGCGCGTGTACGGCGCCACATCAACGCCAGAGAGAGACACCCGAGTTCGGCTGGCTATTCGGTTGCGATGCTCAGTACATTAGACTGGACCCGTCGATGCGTTTTATGTGGGTCACCGGCAAGGGCCGCGCTCTTGTACAAGGTCCAACTTATCGTTATGTAGGAAGGGCGTTCATTGTCTCCGCCTTCGTTTGATCGCACCCGAATTCTTCGCTTACAGCTGTATACAAAATGCTTTCGGCTTGCCACGAATTGCGTGGCTTGAACGACTTTATTGCCCACCGTTTGTTGCGTAAGTCGATAACTTCTTGAACAGCTCTTGCGATTTGAACAAAGGGATGGCTGAGACAAGCGCATGGCCTGACAGCTACACATACGCGGCGCCCGTGTATAGCTTCCAGCCCTGCCTAAACCTCGGCTTCACAGCACAGCGCGAGCCTCACCCCTCCTGCGTAGGCGTTGGTGGATCGCGCGCAGCGCGACCTTTACGCCCGCGGCTTTTTGCACCGATAACGCGTGCTGGAAGGCTTTCTCTCCGAAGGGTTTTGCGGGATGCAGTTTTACATCCCGAGGATCGAATTCGCGAGAAAGCGGCCGCCTTACGACCATTACGCAATCGTTTCCCGATCTGCCTGTGTTAAGCATAAATGATCCATTGCAGTTCCTGCAGGCTGCCGTGAACAGTCGAGTCGTGTTATATATATATTTCCTTTTCACAACTTTAGCTGCCCCAGTTTTACGGTCGCTGCGGGGAAAGCGGCCTCCGGCGTGTCTGCAGGAATATATCCCGTCACGGACGCGTCTTAAGTGCCTCGCCGCGAAATCTGGGCATTTGTGTCTGTATAGTTCGCAAAAGCACGATCGGAAACTTGTGCGCCCGTGGGGATCGTTTATTATTTCGCTTCGGACAGGAAGGCCACAACGTTTCGCGGTGGCTGAGTTGCCGCATTGTTCCACTTGTATATATATATATATATAAATATATATATATATATATATATATATATATATATATATATATATATATATATATATATATGCACGCGGTCGCGGCTGCGACCTCCAGACGCGTCGATGCTCGCGTGGATTATCAAGCACGAAGCGCCCGCGTGCGGATATATTTTCGTGTTATGAGTTCCTGAGGAGGCACGGTATTCGGTGCGTGCCTGAGAAGACCGAAGTCGAACGTGACGAGTGTCGAAGGCGCCGATAACTCAGTCTTTCAAGTCCATCTCGCGCCCCGGCAAGTTAATTAAAGCGTGAGATTGCGACGACAGCCGACGGTCTAAATTTATCGCTGGTCTTCATTATACGGCGTTTTTCATTAGCCACGGTGCAGTTCTCAGATGAGAAATCGATCACTGGAAGGAAGTTATATAAATAGCTCAGAGGTCGCCCGCAGAGACTGAACGTTGCGGAAAATCCGCCTACATGGCTCAGTGGCTTTGTTCGGCCTTCAGCTGCTGCTGCAGCACATGTGCTCAGCATCTCTGGCCGTGAACCAAACGATCGACCTTGCAAGGTCGAGGGTTTGGTTCACGGCCATAGATGCATCATTTCCATGGGGGAGAGTACGAAACGTTGGCGTACCGAGACTTCGGTGCACGTTAAAGAAAGAACCCGATGCGACCAAAATTATTCTGGTATACATCCACTATAACATACCTGCAACCGCCGTCACTTTTGCTTTTAATACGTTGAACTCCGTGAATCAAATCACATCGCGGAGTGTAATCTTGCTTTTGCCGCGAGCGCGAATATATCATGTGCAAACGCATTAGTGCCAAGTGCGCTTTAATTAGATCATGGCCGCCGAAGACGCGCGCTCCGTGCATGAATAGGGCGAACGGGACCACAATTTGAAAAGGTACATATAGTATACGTGTACGAATCTCTCTGTACTTATCACCTTCACCTTACTTTCGTGCTTTCTCAACATCGCACAAAAGCGGGCTTGTGCGACCATCTGTGACTATTAATGCAATTTCTGTAGGACCACTCACGTTAGCGAATTCACCGCAATTTCCTTCTTTCCTTCCCTCCTCTCTCTCTCTCCCTGTTATCTTTGTTCCCCTTTCCCGTTCCCCCGGTGTAGGGTAGCCAACCGGACGTGATTCTGGTTAACCTCCCTGCCTTCCTCCTCAACATCGCCCTTCCATCTACTATAGTAGCAGTCCACAGAGCTTCGCCCGGCAGACCTCTCCGTAAGGTCTCTGGAAACCTGAGTGCCACCTCATCTGAGGGGCCTTGCTCAGCCACACTTGAAGCCACTACGAAATAAAGTGGGGCTTATAGGCTCACACGCTTTAGAATTCAAGGCCTTTGCCGTGCGAGAGGTGCAGGGCTCTGTTGGCTTCTGTACATGTGCCTATACATGTGGCTGTACGGGAGCTCACAGTCCCGGACGATGTTGGCGACTCCTTCAATATCGCCATTTTCTCACACGCTTGCGCAGAGCACGCCACGCACGACTGAAAGACATCGCTGCGAACGATTCCACGCTGTGTTGGCTTGCAGAACCACCAATCTTATGGCGCGCAGCTTCCTATGAAAACAACTCACGATAGTCTGGCTGTTCTTGAGGCGTTATAGGAAAAAAATCATGATGCGTGGGTCTGCATGACTTTTTACACTGACAACAGGTGCAATCACTGTTTATTCAAAGCTCAGCGGTGCGGAGAAGGGTGTGTCTGTCTGTTTTCTTTCTTTCTTTAGTATGCATCCAATATCCAAAACAGATACACATGAATTGTTTGGACCCATAGCCAGAAGGCTAGTGTCGGATCCAATACAGACCATGGTACAAGGGTAAGCAGACAAAAACGGCAATGGTTGGCAAGATTATCTATGCTAGGAAAGACTATATATGATAGGAACAAAGTAGCAGCGGTTCACAAAGGTTTGTGGCCAAGCAGGAATGTCTTAAATGAAAGTGCGAAATTTCTTTAAATTTTTATATCCTTAGGAATTCCATTCCAGATTTGGGGACCATTAAATTCGATCAGCCGTCGACCATAAGTGCCGTGACGTGGTGGGAGGTTATAATTGTGGTGGCTTGCAGCTCTCGTGGTTCTGGTGGGTTATCTGAAGAGGCCTAAGGGAAGTGGATCATCAGACAATATACAGTACTATGTACTATTGCTGCAGTTTTCAGTATGTATACAGAGTTTAAAGGTAGCAATCTCAGCGATTTGAATAAAGACTCAGCTGAGTCTGTGCACTTCGCGAACGTGACGATCCTAATTGCTCGTTTTTGCATGCGGACAACTGGTTTGTGAAAAGCGACGCCGCAGAAAGGCTTTGCAGAAACCTGCGTCGGGAACTTGTGTCACCGCAGTCTACGCTGGTATGCGTTCTCGGCAGCAGCATAGCCTAATAGATGCGGTGCCAATGCTGTTAGCACGAGCTGCCCGCGAGCTCTATTAGCGGATGGCGGCAAGGTTACTCTATGCGTGTATTGGAGACACAGTGATACATATCGCTTACTACTTGGCGCGTTGACCAGAAGCCCTGTAGCCTTAGCTTGTGTTGCGTGATGTAAGTGGCAGGTGACTTGAGCAGGCAGGGATTCTTGTCTTTTGGCGATTCTAACGCCGCTTTTCGTAATTTTTAAGGGGAGTCTATACAAGGGAAATAGAGGTGCGGTACGTCACGGACTCCCCTAATAAGTACGCAGGCTCTACATCAAAGCTCACTAAAAGAAACGCGGACCTCACACAGAGACACCGGTAGCACACGTGCGACACGCATGGCGTGGGAGGCGCGGAATTGCGGTCGAACTTGCAAACAACGTCTCTCTCTCTATTTTCTTTTTTTTTTTCACTTCAGTCTACGTGTTCATTATAGCTAAACTGAAGTTCATAACCTTAGATAGAGCCGAGACAGGTTGCGCTCTTCGCTTGCCATAATTTCCTCGGGCGCTTGGCAGCAAGCCGTGTGTGTGCATGCATATACCTGGAGAACCAACCCACTAGCGGCGCTGCGGTCGCGTCAAACATGGCGGTGGAAGCTGTTGCCCTGCCCTCGTGTGTGTGTGTGCGTGTCTTGGGCCGATAAAGATCGGCGCTGGTGGGTGGAGAGCAATCCGCGGGTGGCGGTGCCCAGAAATAAGAAAGCGACACAGAATAATAACAGCGATAATAAAGAAAAAGCAAGTCGTGGCCAGTGTCCGTGGCGGCGTCGGCGGTGGTCAACGCCATGAGGGGCAGCCAGTGCATTCTCTCACAAGGACAGGGCACGGGACAGCTGCAGGCTGCCTCCGTTTGGCAATTGGTGACCGGATGCCTTGAAAAAAAAAGTTTCTTTTCTTCTTTTTACTTCGTGCACCACTCTCGTTCCAAGGCTTCCCCAGCGTCGTCGGGCGACTGCGCGGCCCGCTGTGTCGCTGGCCGCGTGACGGCGGTGTTGAAACCGAAAGGGCAAGGTTAACATTTCCGTCGGCCCGACGGGGGTACCGAGCCAACTGAAATGCGTTTCGACACGGGACGCCGCCGGGGGGGACCTGCGTATAGCACACCGCTTCGTCGTTTCGTCGAGCTTCTGTTTGTTTGCGTCCAATTTCGATTTCGTCGTTCCTCCGACGCATCGGCAACGTAATAGGGCGGCCGGTTATAGGGCGGCCTCGGGAACGAAAGAAAATGAGCTTAAATATCAGTGCCATCTGTTGTGATTGATTTATTTGGATGAGATTGCAAATGTTGGCGGTAACTGTTTTGTCGCCCCCTTCTACACAAACAGTAAATTGTTCAATTATAGGATGATGATAACATCAAGGAAGATAACATCTAGGATTATCAAAGATGGTGACGTGAAACAATTTTTTCTGCTATAAAGCACATTTCGAAAGCGTCCTTTACCACTTAATATCGAAAAATCTTTAATCTTTGATTCACCTAGTTTATATATTGCGTCTATATGTAATGTACATCTGGCATCGCTAGAAGCTCCGAGGACGCCTCCAGCCCGCATGCTTGAGCACCTTCGTCTCATAATTCGGCCGAGGAACTCAAGTCCTTTCTTATTTAACATACTTTTATTTTGTATTTATGCTGTTTGTCTTCACTTTTTCGATAGCCTAATTCTTTCTTTAATTCCCGTTGCGTTGCTGAGCGCGAGGTCGTGGGTTCGATCCTGGCCGCGGCGACCGCATTCCGAAGGGGGCGGTGTGCACAAACGCTCGTGTACCGTGCGTTGCGTTAGAGAGGGCCCCACGTGGTCAAAATTAATCCGGAGTCCTTCAGTACGGCCGGCCTTGCAATCATATCGCGGATTTGGTGTATATATATATATACATATATATATATGGCCGTTTTTTTTTTCAACCTCCGATAGGCTATAAATAAAAGACAAGTTCATCTAAAACAATAATTTTATTACCAAAAGATTAGTACAGTTACGGTTACTTTTCGACATTATCACCGAAGAGATTGAGGCATTTGTCATATCTGTGGACAAGCTTTGCAATACCCTCTTCAAAAAAAGTTGCCGCCAATGAATTCAAGTAGTCCTTGACGTTGGTTTGAAGGTCGCGATTGGTTTGAAAGCGCTTCCCACCAAGCCACGTCTTCAGTCCAGGAAAAAGATGAAAGTCACAGGGTGCTAAGTCTGGACTGTATGGCGGATGATCGAAAATGTCCCATCCAAATTGTTCGAGAAGCCGTTGAGTTGCTCCAGCAGTGTGTGGACGGGCATTGTCATGGATCAGAACAACTCCAGCGGTCAGCTTTCCCCTTCGTTTGTTCTGAATGGCTCTACGCAAACGTCGTGAAGTTTCACAATAAACAGCTGCAGTGATTGTGGTTCCGGGCTCCATAAACTCCACAAGCAACACACCTTGTTGATTCCAAAACACAGTAGCCATGGTCTTTCTGTTGTTGAAGGTGTTTTTGAATTTCTTTGGTTTGCTTGGTGAATTTGAATGCATCCATTGTTGTGATTGTCGTTTTGTTTCCGGTGTGTCGTATTGAATCCAGGTTTCATCCCCAGTCACAATTGATTTCAAAAGGTTGTCTCCTTCATCCTGATAACGCTCAAGGAACTCCAAAGCTGACGCCATTCGTCGAGTTTTGTGGCCGTCCGTCAACATTTTTGGGACCCAACGTGCACAAAGTTTTTTGTAGCGTAACCGTTCAGTAATAATGGAGTACAAAACAGACCTTGAAACTTCTGGAAATTCCGTAGATAAAGCAGTAATGGTGAATCTGCGGTTTTCTTTAACCATTCTGTCAACTCGTTGAACCAAGTCATCTGAAACGACAGATTTGCGTCCTTGGCCCCCTTCATCATGCACATCATTACGTCCATCTTTAAAATTTCGACACCATTCACGCACAACACCATCACTCATGAAATTTTCCCCATACACTCGACTCATTCTCCGATGGATTTCTGCAGCACCATGGCCTTCAGCCTGTAGAAAACGAATAACACTTCGCAATTCACACTTGGCGGGAGCCACAATAATGGCAGCCATGTTTACGTGGCTGTAGCACAATGCCGACTGACGCCTGAATGTCAACAATGGCGGAGTGTGTAGTGCGAGAGCTGCGCAGTTGCCTACAGCGCATGTCCGCTTTCTGCTGCCCGCGTAGCGCCTGCACGGAGCGATCGGAGGTTGAAAAAAAAAAAAAAAAACGGCCCTATATGGACTTCGCAAGGCGGATCCACTTGGTGCGAATTCTCAGGACGACACCAGTTTCGAAATATAAGTTCCCGAAGTTTGCGGAGAAATGCATTGGCGTTCCAGTTACTTGTGTGCGTCCGCGCTTGAAAGTTAACAGATTAACTGGAACGCTAATGCATTTCTCCGCAAAGTTCGGGAACTTATATCTCGAAACTGGTGTCGTCCTGAGAATTCGCGCCAAGTGGATCCGCCTTGCGAAGTCCACTGCATGCTAGAATTTGTAAATTGCAATATGGGTCATACGATAATTAGCTAAAAAGGTAATTGGTCGATTTTGCATTTCAATTTTTTCTGCAAGTAGTGTCCGCCGCTTCGAGTAGACCGGCTCATAAACTAGAATTGAGCTATCTGCCACAGGCAACCTTTAAAAATTTTTGAAAGTGTTCGCTGAAACACCCTGTATATATATATTATAGCGATCGGCCATACGGAAGTGATGAGAGCGATGATGTTGTAGCAGCCATGTTTACGGCGCACTTTTTATTCACCGGTTTCATCACTTTCCCTTGCGCGCATTTTGTCGAGACGTTTCTGACGTGTGTGAACGATGTGCGTCATTCTTTGTTTTTACGCTCTTGTCCGCACCACTGGCGAAACCGTAAGCTAGCTTCTATGTATTCAAATGCAATCACCCTCCCCGAGCTCTCGAACGTTGCGCCATTTCCTTAACAGAGGATGCCAGGGTGTTTTGCCAACTTCAGATCTCTCGAACACGTAATAATCCATTCCGGAGTCGTGACCTCTCTTTATTGCATATATAGCGCTACTAGAATGTTCTTCTGAAGGGCTGCTTGAGGTGTTAAACAGCTCGCCGTATGTTCATGACTGCCGTAGTTTTGCCGGTTTTGAAATAGCATGCGCATGTCACGTTGATGGCGGCGCCTTTGCATGGGTCAAGGTTGGCGGTGTTAGTTTCGCTGACCTCCTTGGAGCTGTTGTGTTCAGGGAAAGCAGGGAGATAGTAAACATGTCCGCTACAGATATTAGTAAAAGGCGATTGGAGATTCATTTAAAACACAGTGCGCGTTTAAACCACAGTGCTAGTGTACAGCCTTATAAAACACGCCTTGATGGTTTTGAATATTCGTTCTTTCCTTCGTGTATTAATATATGGAATGGCCTTCCGGACTGCACTGTAACAGCACAAAATGCTAACGAATTTTATAGTCTATTGGAATTGTATTACAGGCAACGGGATAATTAAGAATCGATCATGCTTACTGTTATTCTGTGTATATTTGTTCATCCTGCCTGTAATTTGTGTTTGACAATGATGTATAACGTTGTATTGTCGGTGTTGAAATTTTTATTTTTATTTTTTTTCCTCTCCTGTAATGGCCCTCAAGTGAGGGCTACAGTATTCCTAAATAAATAAAAAAAAGTTCTCAATAACGGTTCAGAAAGCTTGGCCCAGGTAACCTTTTTTTTATAAGATAGCTACGACATTAGGCAAAATGAGGACAGAGAACATGATGGCACAAACCACCGCCCCGTTTCAAAGGGAACGCTCATAGCATCCATCCATCCATCCATCCATCCATCCATCCATCCATCCATCCATCCATCCATCCATCCATACATCCATCCATCCATCCATCCATCCATCCATCCATCCATCCATCCATCCATCCATCCCATCCATCCCATCCCATCCCATCCCATGTATCCATCCATCCACCCACCCACCCACCCATCCATCTGTCTGATATTTCTTCTGATATTTTGTGCGCATATTTTCGCGAAGTTTTATTTCACGCGGACTTACCGCGTGGCTTTTCGTTTTAAAAATGAATTATGTCTTCTTATATGTTGACTTTTGTTATGCAGTATTGAACTTTATACGATTACCTTTGTTTAACTCTTCGAGAATACCAGCGTGCTAACTTTTCTTATGTTTCGCCTAGTCGACGCGGCGGTGCTGCCTGCAAGGTCTTTTAGGCGTTGTAGTTTAGTCTGTGCCGTTGCAGCGCGTGTTGGTTCCTGTGTGAAGTGAAACTTTCGAGGAGCGGGTAATTAAACTCTATAAAACTAAATGCGATGCGTGAAATGGTAGCCTAATGGTTTAGATCATCGGGCTGTTGGGCTGGGAGATAGGTTAGATCGACCCCGCGGTCGGACACGCTATACAGCACGTTATTTTGCGTGCGTGAACTATTCAGCTAGACAGCAGGTCAGCGAAGTCCTGGAGTGTTCGCAAATAAAACTTCGCTTTAGAAAAAAGACATCGCCTGGTATCACATGCGGCACAAGTTGTTTGCGGCGCGCATTTCTCTATGCGTTTCGGTTTCACGCGTGGAGATCCGCATTCCCACGCAGTCGCGTCTGTCGCTTCTGTGCAACGTGAAGTATATGTAACCTCCAAGTGGCGCGCACTTTCCGCATGCTTGATGTTGTTTCCGCATGCGTTGTTCGCATGCGCCACGCGATGCATGCTGGGTCTACCGAGTGCCGCGCTGTTTCTAAGATTAAGTACGATCGCCTTTTCGGCCCTGCGCTTGCGTCACGCGACGCGGCGCTAATCCGGCCTGGCGCCGAGCCCGTCGTCCTCCTCATGCATGAGACGCCTCCGAGATTCGAGCTTGTCGTTTGTCATTTAAGTGTATTGCACGTGCCCGAGGTCTTGCCAAGACGGTGTACACGAGACCGGAAGGCTATGTTGCGAGGGAAAGCGTGGAAAAAAAAAATGTAGCTAATAAACGCGGGAGAAAGATTTGCCTTGCTGATTGCCGTACGCGTTCGCTTTCCTTTTCTCTCTCCCCCCCCCCCCCCCCCCCCACCTGCCACCCGCCGTCTGGTTAATGGATGTTGGCTATAATATGTGAACTTTCATTCATACTTTATTCTTTCAGCTTCATCTATCGAATCCCGTCGGCGTAGGGATCACTTCGCTTGACCTCCACACATCCTTAGCTCTAAAGTATGTCCGACTACTTTTCGAGCGTTTTGATAAGGATCTGCTTAACCAAACTATACTCGTCCTGGTTTCGATGCTGTACCTCCGTCTCTTTATTTCTGGCTCGCCTTTGCCTTTCGCAGCATTCGGTGCCCGAATGTGTCGACGCTCCAGTTTTGCGTCGCCGCTTATTGCGTACCTCCTAATTCGGATTGCGCAATCGTCTCTTGTCACAACGATTCAGCTTCTGTCTGTCAAAGTTTTGGCTGGACGTTGCAGGTGTATCAGGGATCCGTTCACAGCGCTCAAAGCACGCCGGTTACGCGACGCCGGGCTGACAGTTATTGTCTGATTGCCCTATGAGTAATATCCCAGCTCTCTGCCCTACTTAAAGTTCATCAAGTTTTTTTGTCATTTAACTTTAGCGAAGTGTTGTCTTCACTTCAAATAAGTGCACGGCTGTTACAAAAGTCGTTATTGAGGATGGATGGATGGACGGATGGACGGATGGACGGACGGATGGACGAACGGACGGACGGACGGACGGAAGGACGGACGGACGGACGGACGGACGGACGGACGGACGGACGGACGGACGGACGGACGGACGGACGGTCGGGCTCAAAGTGCCCAAAGTAGGTAAATAATGCTAACCGCATTAATGAAACGGAAGCTTTGTCCACGGTGGCGATCACGCCTCCCCGCGCGTGCTCTCGCGCCACCTTCCCGGCCGGGCCCCGGCCCACGTCGCCGAGCTCACTTCCAAGGTCACTGCAGCAGCGGCACACGCAGTTCTACCGCCCGATATGGTTTCGCATTAAAGCGCGCGGCGCTGCCTTGCGCTCGGTTAGGCGCGCATGGTATTACACAACACAGCGGGCGCACTGCAGGCGAGGCCGCCCTGTTCCGGGCGCAGTGAAATGCCGGGCGTGTCGGCGATCGTTGCAGCGAATGGCCGGCGCCCCAGCGGGGCTTTTCCGCGAGACCGGCGTCGAGGCGATCTCGATCAGCGTGATTCAACCCCCTAGATGCGCCGTTTTGTATTCGGGTCGCGCTCTGTGCGCGCTAGAAAGAAGCAATGATCGCGCGGCATTTTGGCGCCGCCGAATAATGGCCGGGGTGTCGAACCACAGCGCAGCGGCGATTTGGCTCTGTTTCTCACGTTTGCCCTCGCTGCTTCCACGAGGTGGCACGGTGTGCGCAGCTTATTTGGCCTTGTCACCACCGCCGCCGCGAAGAAATGGCGCTTGCAGTGCGCCGATAGTACCGATAGCGCGCGTGGCCGTGAAGCGCCGTGGACGCACTGGGTATGTGGGCACCTCATATCTGCCAGAGGGCGCGACGAGGTTTTCATCTGTATGTGGGTAGGTTGCGAAGGGATTCACCCAGTGAGACCCGTAGCTAACGCACACCTTCCAGAAGCGGCTGGATTTAAAATGGACGGTAGCATCAACCGGTCAGCAGTGGAGGCAAGCAAGAGACAGAGTATTGGTGGAAAAAAAAAACAATAGCGAAGAGATTGATACGACCGGACCCGTTACAGGTGTAGATAGCTGCACAAAGTATAGAGAGAGAAGTTTTGAGGAATCGAAAAGAAAGATTAGAGAGACGTATACATAAATCCTACAATGGAAAGCATCTACAGCGTACCTGAGTAGCTCAAGCAGGCTAGGTTACTATTTGTCACTGCCCCGTTTCAAAGGGGATGCCAACAAATCATCGTCATCATCATCTGTATGACCCCATAGGTTCATAGCTCGCCGATCCCGGCCGTTAGGCGTGCGATGAAAATCAAACGTCGTTTCACCCGTGCAAACGACAACGACGCACGCTGCGCCGTTCGTCTCAGCACTATAGGCACCGAGCTTTGCCGAGCGCAAGCTTACGGATGCTCGCGCTTATGGGCCGGAAGAGTTAGGATTCCTTCCGCTCGATTCTATTCATGCCTTATCAACCGCCGTTCACGGCTGCCCTATGCCACTGATAACGTGGGCGGTGAACCTCTCGGACCACTGACGAAGCGCGAACAGGAATTGCATTTAAATAGAATAACTCGATCGCAGATATGCGCCCAGTCGTATGCGAACCACGTGCACTTCGGCATTTCCACATCTCGGAGACCACTGCCTCGTGCACAAGCGATGGGTGTGTCACGGTGAAGGTTTATCGCGTGCCTCCCATTTTGCTTACGTCACGCGCAAGGCTGTATATGTGTTGCGACGCTGTTGTCAATTCTCGCTACCTTCCACGGTTGCAAGGTGCCTGTAGAGGTTGACGGCTGCAGCACAGCTATAGAATGTCCCCCGTTTCACCTATAGTGTGCGCTGCCGTGGACGCGACACCACACTGGCCGGGATGCCTCGCGCTGCGTCGTAAGCGTTGCGCACATGCCTGGGGCCGTATTCGCCATTAATCACCTTTCGGAGGTACGTTTGCGTGACGTGGCGTCCGCTGGGTGACGTGCACCCATTTGCTGGCTGGGGCAATCAACAACGCGCCGCGAAAGTGATATCCAGCTGGAAGGGGTCGACCCCCCCCCCCCCCCACACACACACACGCACACGCACACACACACACACACACACACACGCACGCACGCACGCACACACACACACGCACGCACGCACGCACGCACGCACGCACGCACACACACACACACACACACACACACACACACACACACACACACACACACACGTCAGTTGAGCTAAAAACAGTTTCCAAAAGAAATCACACAAAACGCACATGGAACTCATATAGTCATCTCACATAAAAGTAGGAAAAACAGCTTAAGCCTTTAACCTGTTTATAGCACGCCTTCAGTTGTACGCTTTCAGTTCTATTAATCTATATACTACACTATCGCCGGAAATTTCGGAGGCTCGACGCTGTTGATCGTATTTGAGACGGGCTGCAGATCAATGATAGACGGGATTGTGGGAAACGGCGATAGCACGCCGCATGGGCTCTTGTACAGTTTTTCGTCTCTTGCATGCAACGAATGTTTGCCGGCTAAGCATGTTTCAGAAATGGCGCTCTCTCGATGGCGAGTGGGTGGCTCGAAAATTAACGTGTTTCGTAATATATATATATATATATATATATATAGAGAGAGAGAGAGAGAGAGAGAGAGAAAGTCGGGCGCGTTGGTTCTGACTAATCGCCGAGAGTCAACTCTAAGAAAACTGCAGACAAAACACGGGCAGTGTTCATCCTTTCCGATCTCCACTTGCTCACAAGGAAGTATACGTATAGCGAGCGCAACGCGGCACTGACGAGCGCCCAAGCTGTCTTGTCATCCATAGCCTCCGAGATCTGCCGGCGCGTGCTGGTATCGCGCACCGCGCAGTCTCGGAGGCCAGGCATCATTTGTTTGTCTGATTTCTTCTAAGAACAGAGGAGGGAAGTAAGGCCTTATATATGGTATATGCGTATGTCGCGGCTATATATGCCGGTAAAGCAAACATAGAAATGGTGGGCAATGCATGGATTTGCCTAAATTTTATTCTTGTGGGCTTCGAAGGATCTTGAGGTTCCTTACACGACGCTGTATGATAATTTGTTATCGTAAGCTCGTTGCACGGTGCCGATTAGACCCGTTTAGCCGTTTGTTTCCACAGCACGACTGTTGCTTGAAAAATTGCAAACCAAAATATTTATTTTTTGGACTATCAAGAATGTTTGTGGTGATTGCCACCGCCGAGCCTTTAGCGACAAGCATACACTTGATGTGGATAGAAATATATGTGGACGTAAAACATTTGCCCTAAAGAAACTCTGACATAAAAGCACTTATACGAAGAACAACAAAATAAGCCGTGAAGTGCGTTCTTAATTAGCGAAGCCTCGCCTAATCACGAAAAAAAAATCCCTCTATACATATTGCGTGATTCCCGCGGATGTGGGACGGCGTCGTGGTTCCCTCAGGCAGTTTACCTAAGTTGGAAACTCCGTGGCTTGCGCGATCCTCGTCCTGTTACGAGTCTGCCATGGTGCTCCTGGCAGTTGGCGCGGGGGCGTTGCGTGGACGCCGCCCAGCATGCGGCTTTGCGTAAACGGTTCCCCAGCCTGGCACGCGAGCCTCGTCTTCCAGCTCTATACTTAGGCGCTGCTCCTTAAGTTTCCCGTGCCCCGCATCTTTCGGGCTCCGTCGGAGGGCGCCAAGTCGCGCGCCGACGCTGTGGATATGCACTGGAGTCGGTATATGAGAGTGTTTGGTAACTTACCATTAAATAGCGCGATTATTATAACGTAGCATCAAGTGGCAACACATGCAGCGTAATGAAATAGCGGGGCCGCGCTTGCCAGGCAGAGCGTGGTTTTCCAAAGTTAGATTTGGGGGTCGCGGGTCTCCGCTATTTTAGGAATTAAGCGCGAGACGCTAGCGCAGGCAAAGAGCGCGTTTCGCGTCATAAACATATATGGCGGCGCCCTTCAAGGCGATTCGCACCAATCGTTAGCGGGACAGTTCTCCACTTTCAAATCGGATACTGGCACTTCTTTTCGCTTTGTGTCGTCTTGCTTTAGCGAAGTTCTCTGTTCCCGGCGCTTCTAAGTCTTAGCAGAGGAGTAGGAAATGGGGGGAGGGGAGGCAGGGTGTACTATAACAGCGCGTGAACAGGATCGATGCCTGGGCTTATATCTTTCCGCTGATTTTCATTGGCCCTTACAAAGCGGCGCCGTGTGCGCAAGCGCGTCGACGCATGCGCAAACGGTACAATGAGGGGCGCGCCGGCGCGTTCTTCCGTGCGAGCATGCGTGACCACGATAGCAATTAGTACGCCTGAGTGCGCTGCATTACTGCGCCGTACCGCGGCATTTTGTCTCGGATACACTCGTTATTTCTTAGTATTCCTTCCGTGGCGCATAATACGTAGGGCGAACCTGTATGTATTGAGCGGCGCGCGCATTGTCACAGTGGTTGAAGTGGTATCAGAGAAATGAACGGGGTGAATCGAGCGTGGCCGCTGATATACGCTGCCCATTCGAAGGTCGGATCCTCAAAGCCGCGGCCTCGCTTGAGACGCTCGCCCCATTCCCCGTTTCGCTGCTTTTTGAGCGGCTAGTTGTGCTAGTTCGGGGGAAAAAAAAAGAAAAAGAAAATAGAAACTGACCTTCACCTATTACGAGAAAAGCTGCCATCGCCGCTTGAAACAAGGTATAAAGATGGACTGGAGTGTGTTACGATGGCGCTATTGCTGTGTGATGTGGCCTTGATGTCGCCAAATGACTTTGTCGGCGCATTAACCGGTTACCATCGTCGTCGGCCTTCAACAGGCTGAGCCGGATATGTGGCATCGTTGGAACAGTCTACGGTACGCGGCCGCCTCGACATTCGAACGACGTTCATATTACTCTATGCAAAGAAAAGAACGAAATTCTTTCTAAGGCGAGCGTGCAGGTTTATAATTCATTATTGCCATAAGAAAGCGCATCGCTTGCTAACAACTTTAGCAGTAGCGTGTCAAAGAGAACAACGCCGCGAATGTCAGTGCATAGAATATTTGCTCAGGGCTGTACATTTCTCTTGTGAAGAACGCTACGTTGGATTATGTAGGATGGTGGTGTTTGTGCAGTTGTACACTCGAGCAAAAGTTTGACAGTCAATGTTGCCGCGAATTCTTCTTTTTCTTCTTTTTTTTTTTCGCCGGACCCTGGGCATTTGCGCGAGCTGAAATGAAGTCGTATATAGCCTAAGTGCGCATGTTCGACCAATGTAATGTGTTGGAGCAATTGCGCGTTGCTAAGCTCTCCTAGA
This sequence comes from Dermacentor andersoni, assembly GCF_023375885.2. Classification (NCBI taxonomy): domain Eukaryota; kingdom Metazoa; phylum Arthropoda; class Arachnida; order Ixodida; family Ixodidae; genus Dermacentor; species Dermacentor andersoni. The sequence goes on from NC_092815.1 coordinate 29,402,277, forward strand.
ATAAAAGTGTGTTTTTTTTTTCTCTTGCGCCGTAGTATCCACGAACTTGCACTCGCCAGTGCAGATCTAAGCGCTTATCATTAGCTCGCGCCAATTTCTTCGACAACGAGTGCGCAATGCGAAGTTCACAGCACTTCCTGTCCTTTGCGTCCTTCGCAGAGTGAAAGCGAGAGCAGCTGATCGGGGCATCTTTTACATTACAAGCCACGTCGCTGCGCGCGTGTCATCTTTCCCGTATGCTGGAGCCGTCCGAGGTGACGTCCAGCTTTCAACGCCGCACTTTCCCCATGCACCCCCTTTCTTTCGTACTTCTTCCCTTTGCATTCCTTCTGTAAGACGTTACAGGCGACTTTGGCATGATATATGTTTCCGCGATCCTTTTTCTTTCGTCTCGCGTTACTCTGGATATTACATTACCTTTATTTTCGATCCGCCTTTCTTTGTTTTATGCGAAAGTGTGTCAAATGGCCCACTCAGCGAAAAAGCCGGTGTCTGTCATCTGGAGGAGCGAAAAGTGCCTGAATTCCAATTGGCTGCGATGCCACGACACGAGCGCGCCTCAGTGGGGCAGAGCGGGCGATAGGGGGCGCCTGCTGCAACGATAGCGCGCCAGGTATTGCGTGAGGAGAGAGGGAATTGCCGCGACGTCACGTCACCCTTGCACTCTGAAGTCCGTGTTGTCCGCGCGTTCCTTATCCCCTCAAGCTCTCGCCTGCGTTCTAACTGCGCCTCGGTAAGGCCAAGCCAAAATGCTTGCCCGCGAGGAGTTCATAACTCGAAGGACCGTTCAGCGGCGTTATATTGGACATTAACGCTTTCGCATTCAGAACTCCTAAATGCTTAGGTGTCCTCGGATTCGTTTTATTGGTTAGAACGGCGTGTTTTCCGTGTAATTCGCGCTCTGTCTATATACGCCAAACACGCCTGGCACGGAGATGTCGCCTCGTCACTCCCGGAACTGGCTCTCAGCAATCTGCAGTTACCGGTATACACCTCCGGAATTAGCGTCTGATTACAAGCGAAGCTAGCCCTTAACGAATTTCCGCCCTTTGTCGTATCTGCCTTCTGCCGACTTCGTCCGATGACACAAACGGGACCTATATAAGAAAGGGGAAGGGAAGCTGCGGCGTTTACTCGCGGAGTAATCAAAGCTATGCGTTCTTCGAGCTGACTGGTCTATAGGCTGGCCGCGTTTTCTGTTATCGTCTTCGCGTGCGTCGTGTTAGTTCGGGGGAGAGAGGATGGAGGAGAGAAGTTTCTTCTTCTTTGCTCGCATATTTTTTTTCTCTCGCAATTTCGGTTTCCGGTTCGCGAGACGTTATTGGATTCGAAGGAGGGCCAATTCCGAAGTTTTGTTTATTTTGCCGGCGATGGAGGACGAAACGAGAGAAAGCAGTGGATGAAATTTCTCACCGCGCCCGCACAGCCACCTATTTCTGTCGGACTGCGCTTCCGTGTGCTGCGCGATAGAATGCCTTCATGCCTCTTGTTTTTCTGCTTCTTCTTGAAAAAAAAGAAGAAGAAGAAGAAGAAGAAAGAGTTGCTTCCGTTTCTAGCTCTTCCCAGAATCGCGGCGTAGCTAGATGCACCGTTATCCAATAACTTCACGCATATATTGCGGCCATGATGGATTCGGTCGTTCGTTTCTAATATTTTCTTATTGATTTTTTTCTTCCTCCCGTGCGCAATCTTGCGGCACCGCGAGCTAACATGGCTGACAGCCGGCCTTTGTGATTCGCGCTCTTTATCAAATGTAATGATTATTTACTCGCCCTGTTGTTTGTTTCGTTGCCGCCACATCAGGGACCTGCGTTGCTGTCTTGGCAAAGCGTAGTTGCGCCATTGCGCATTTGCTAGCATGACGGGTACTGCCGCCACGACGCACTGACTAGGCACGACGCTAAAGGTGACGCGTCCTTCGCCCCGTCTCTTCGCACTATACAAACTTCTTGACGCAACACCGAGTGTCCCAAGGCAATATAACTCTTCACATTTTGTTTGGGCAGTTGTCGCGCTCGTGTAGGAGCTATGGGCTGCAACTTATAGCTCAGGTGTACTATATATTTTTAATGGGGAAGCATTTTCTGGTGAGTACGTACCCCGGCAAAATCTGTCACGTGAAATGTGTGATGCCTTGTATCTGCACAAAAATGCTTACTTTGCAAGGTAAGACATTTCATCGTTATAATAGTGTAAACGAAAATAATTGGTAGCTTTGTAAGTGATAAGGAACGATTGAAAAAAAAAAGATATGATCAACGAGAATACCCATGCGATGAGATCTACGCAAGCCCGTAGGGATACATGGGTAGGGCTCCACAGAAAATGCACGGGGAAGTAATATGGTAGGAGTGGACCAACTGAAATTTGGGGGTGTGCCAACTTGAAATTTTGATAACTTGAAGTCGTTCGTCGCTTCTGAAAAGCGCTCGCCTTTCATATTCAAAAGTCGAATTGTCATTCCCGCATGAAGGTATCAAGAAGAGAGCGCTGATGCATTTAGCTGCGACGAAGGCTTCCATATAACGCGAGGACAGGCTTAGCGGTGACAAGAGGTGTCTCCCGATGCCCTCTGAAGGGTGCCATACCGATAACAAATATACGGTTCAGGCGCCTATATACATGCAAGGTCGCCGCGTACCTTGACACGAAGGAATTCTTCCCTCGTTGAATGAATATTAATGCCGGCATTACACGTTTTCCTCGCGTATACCAGCGAAAGCGTCATAGAATTTACAGCCGTGCACCTAACATGCGCTACAAGTGCCTCGTCGGGCCAGCTACGTATACGTATGCGCTTGGCGCTGAGTAATTTCGATAAGTAGCCTTGATCGGGCTCTATATCTCGCTACCGACGACGCGCCGTTGCGACATGCGTGTTACATGAAGGCATTAGCCCACGCACGTTGCGAAAGCACTTCTCGCCGAACTGTTTACAAGCTCGACGGTCTTATTTCCGCGCGGCGAGGAAAGAGCTAGAGCATTCCCAGGAATGTTCTCTGCGCATGCGCTGCAGTTGCTTCGTAATCTCTTTAAAGAGAGACTCGTCCTCTTATTCGGCATGCATACATAGCTGGCGCTGCAAGCGAAAAAAAGAAAAGAGAAACTTGTGCGTAATGTTGACATTGGTTATGCCAGTTCGTCGTCTAGCTCTCTACGCAGGATTTTTGACCTGCAAATCCCCATGCACTAACAATTCCAGACTATCAAAAAAACCTAAGCTTTCTCTTTTCCGTTCTTGCTTTTCCAGTATAATATGATCAAGTGTTGCTGGAAGCGTTGCTGAGATTGGAAAATGTCGGGTGTAAGGTAAGGGGATGGCTGTGGCACGTGTACGGTATCGTTCGCGAATTCACCATGGACGTTACTTCCTTTTTAGTTCTCTAATCGAGTGAGTGAGTGAGTGAGTGAGTGAGTGAGTGAGTGAGTGAGTGAGTGAGTGAGTGAGTGAGTGAGTGAGTGAGTGAGTGAGTGAGTGAGTGAGTGAGTGAGTGAGTGAGTGAGTGAGTGAGTGAGTGAGTGAGTGAGATTATTGAAGTCGAGCTCTACCAGTGGAAAAGCTGGTGCCGCCGTCGGCGTGACGTGGTATGAGGGATCACGTGGGCACCGCGGCCGCATCGGCTGCTCCGGAAGCGCTGAAGCGAGCTGAAAACGACAGTTTAAAGTCCCACCTGCGCTGCGGTTCTGATTAAGTGGGGAGGTTTTTCCTCTTCGGGTGTGCACTTGACAACGCTTGAAAGCCCTTTAATAGGTAGTAGATGCCTTTGAAGGCGTCTAACATGGTAGGCTACTGCTCGGTGCCGCAGTGCCGGACGCACACAACGGAACCCGGTGTCAGCGTTCACGCGTACCCGCAGGGCAAGAAGCTGCGTGTAGCTTGGATCGCGAAACTTAGAACCGGCGAGCATCCATCGGCTACAACTCGGTTGTGCAGCAAGCAATTCTGCCAGGAAGATTTCTGACACGGCGTCGGGGTAGCGATGTTCGGGGAGTAGCATGAAGCGCACGCATTGAGACGCTCGCCTGCAGCGCGCGCTGCCCAGCCAATGTCATAAAGCTTTGGTCTGTTAACTTGTTGACGCTAGACACTGGAAAGTTCATTAGAATGGAAAGGTAACGGTAAAAAGCGCATTAAAATAAAGGCATGGCATGTGCTCATGCTTGTGTAGCACCAAACAATGAAATGTACTGGATTAAGAAAACAAAAAAGCAGCGGGTAATTGCTCTCTGAGAAGACCGATAAACATACAGTGCGACGCAACTTGGGAAATAATTATATTGAAACGCCCAAGAAAAGAAAAAAAGAAAGGATTGAATCGTGGCGACGAGATATCACAAGTCGCCGTCGTAGGCATCGAAGTCCCTAGCTATATAAGAAATTATTTTTGAACAGCTCTGATAATGTCCACGCGACAAAGGTTGCTTGTGTACTGTCAAGTGCTCATAGCTGCGGCCTAACGCTCACAGCACGGTGCGGAAACTCGCTTGCAGCGAAAGCGAAACATCGTGCGCGGACACGAATGAAGTCGCGCAGTCGGTCACCGCGAACCCGTGCGATCGCTGCATTGAGGATTCATTCTGTTATGCTCCATTTGGTTACACAGGCAGCCCATAAGAACATATTTCACATAGTTCGCTCTCAGCGATTGCCGACCTTTCACGCAAGAAGCCGGTTCGGGGAACTCCATCGCGGCGAGCGCGCGCAGTGGGCGTTGACTGTACGCATTCGGTAAAGAGATAGCGTCTGAACCATTGTGTCTCTTCTGTTTGCCCAAGATTATTATTTTGTCAGTAAAAAATTTCCCTTGTTTCGAGAGTACTTACAGAAATGTCCAGGAGGGCTCTCGCGTAGTGTCTTTACTGAGCGCCGAGAGCCAAACCTATGAGGAGCGCGGCGCGTTATCCCTCATACTACATGCGCATGCGATGCGCTTCCAACAGATGACGACTCCCTAGGTCCTCGCCCCCCAATATCGGAGAACGAAACGAAAAAGTGAGATCGCGTTAAATGGAGCGAAGGACGGTGGCCAAGAAAAAGCAGATAAATATGGAAGTATGCTCATTCTCCGCGATGAGTGGGGGGATACAGATATTATGATGGCTCCCATACATACAATATACAGATAGTGTATCGAAGGAGGCAGTGTAACCAGTGACTGTAGGGTGCGACAGTGCGTGCACTAAACCGAACTGCAGAGCGACGGGAGGCCCCGAGCTGAGGCCTCAGTGAATCCCGGAGCCGGCAGGTGGCCTGATTAACGACCGCGCAGTGTGACGTGCCTGCGCCCGCGATTGCGCTCGCTGCTGCTGCTGGCAGTCATCGCTGCGGTCAGAGCGGTCAGAAAAAATAAATACATAAAAAAATGAAACAACCATAACGCGCAGAGAAGCAAGCAGGGTATGCGTGGCTTCTTACACCAGCCAGTTCTAGAAGGACCGCCCGGGGCCCGATATAGGCAGAAGCCAATATGAACGAGCGCGCACCAAAAGTCTAGCTGCGTGACCTCGATTGTTGCAACCGTTCCTTTAGTACATAACTTTTCCATTTTCCCCCCCTCGCTCTTTTTTAATCGCATTCTTTCTTCCTTTCTTTCTTTCTTTCTTTCTTTCTTTCTTTCTTTCTTTCTTTCTCCTCTGTCGCCTGGTGTGGAGCACTTTACATGCGCGCGACCGACTTTCTTATACGGGCCTTGCTAACTGTAGCTGCTGACAGGAGCGCATTCGTGCCTTGATTTGAGCATTGTCTGCAGTTTTCTACCTCAGTTCTGCTGCCTCGAACGATAAGCCCCCCCTCCATTCTACCTGTCATTTAGGTCATTTCGAACATAGGTCATTAGCTGTGGGAAGACGGAATCCACTGATATAGGCAACGCGACATGGGTGAGAGCATGGAAGGAGGGAACACGCAGGGCGTGCGGCGTCGAACATTCCCTCGGTCCTTCTCTGTCGTGCCGTGCCGTCCCAAATCAGCCACGGATCAAAAAGATTCGCCCAGCTATCTGTTCTTTCATATAAGGAATCACTGCGCGCAACTAAATACAACAGTCAGTAATCGCAGGCTATATAGAGGTCCTGTAGTGAGTACAGACTTTATTGAAAAACAAGGTATTGAGGAGGGCGGCTTTGTGGTTAGGCGGTCACGAGCCCCTGGGCCCGGGCGGCTTCCTCAGCGCTATTGATGACCTTGGCCTGCAGGTCAGGGTCGGAGCTGAGCAACACGGCCTCCAATTGGTCAGTATTATTCATTTCGTAATTCGTGTGATCTTCCGCTGGGCACAACCACGTAATCTGGAACAGATCCGCTTTTTACTTACAGTAGTTACATGTATTAGGGTATTGTTCCGGATGGTAGTAGTGGAAGGCTACGGGGTTGGGGCAAGTATTTGCCTGGAGTCGCCTTTAAGCTTCTTCTTGCCGCTTGTCAAACGATTTGTGTGGTAGCATGTACACTGCACTGGCCAAACTGCAGTGCTTAGTTATTTCCTGGTGACTGGCTATAAACATTTATGAGCGCTTCCAGAACTCTGGAGGCACTTTAGAGAGAGCCCGACGAACCGCTCGCGCGCGCTCTTGTGTATACGTCCCACTTCCGTATGCTCTGCTACCGGTCTCTGGCTTCTTGCGGTAAATTGCGTGCGTAATCCTAACATCAATATAACAACAACAACAACAACAACAAAACTACTACTACTACTACTACTACTACTACTACTACTACTAATACTACTACTACTACTACTACTACTACTACTACTATTACTATTATTATTATAAATACAAACCCGGAAAGAAAACTATATGCAGTATTTTACGGTATACTTTTTCTTTATCATTATTATATTTCCTAAGAGAAAAGGAACGGCCTCGTGTGTATATTCTTGGTAACAATAAAGAAAGGACAAATCAACAGCCGGATGGTGAATCGGATGACGGTGACGAAAAATGGAGGCGAGAGCGATTGAGAAGCTGCAACGCGCGCTGATATGAACGAAGTTTGGCTCTTTCCCACGAGAAACTAGCCCGGGGCGTGCGACCGTTGCGGTAGTTGTCACCACGCCGAAGGTCGGAAACTGGCGGGTCTTCCGACGCTCGATGTGTGCGGGGCCTATCAATAGCACCTGACGGCGAGAGATCTCGTATAGGTACTTCCTCATTCTTAAGGCGAAGGATAATTGTCCAGCGGGCACCTTCCCGGAACGAGCCGTGCTACGTCATCGAAAGGACTTGTTGCCGAGCTATGCATATCCTGGTGAAGATGAAAAAAAAAAAAAAAAAAAACGTACCGCATCGTAGCGCGAAGTCGAACAAGCTCAAGTTGTGCATGTTAATTATGGCCGAGTTAGCTGGGGATAAGCGCGGAAAAAAAAAAGGAAAGGAAAGAAGAGAGATAAAAGAAAGACGTGTAAAAGAGAATTGCAAGCTGTGGCATTTTAGCACTGGCTATGTATTATAGGGGTATTACTCAGGCTCGCGCGTGCGCACCTGACCCTTCTCTGGATCGCACAGCGCCGATGGAGCGGCAGTCGCTCGCTAGCACTTTCGCAGCAGCCCTAGCAGTCAGAGCTGTGACCCCTAACCCGCGGTTCGCAGTGAGTTGCGACCACGGCGGGTTCAGGCCAGGGGGGACAGGGTGAGTCTCGACCTAAGGTGTTTATTCACCTTAGAGTACAAGGATACCAACTGACAACAACAGCAACAACACATACAAATACAACACAAAACAACCACAGCGGCGGAGCATTCCGCACGTCTGGGGTGAAACAAACCGCACAATGTGGGAACCACAAAAGAGGCTGATAAGAGTTCAGCTCACCCAGAGTGGATCCGCGCTCGGGCCCTGGGGCGGTCAGTCGCACACAAAGGCCGGGCGCAACAGGGGGACGGCGTGCGGCGGTCTCAGCGGCTGAGTTGAGATGCGGCCTGTCGCAAGCTCTTCAGCCGAAAGACCACGGTGCATCGCGGGAATAGCGCTTCTCCCCGAGCGGCGGAGAGGGAGTCTCCCCGGTTCCAAGAAGGGAAAGGAGGGAACGGGGTGCCTTGGCTGCAGCGTCGCGGCCAGGCGCGAAGAGCAGCGGGAGCGGCGAAGGTGCCCTCTCCCCGCTACCCTCCGCGAGCGAGCACGTGATTATCGCGTGATAACCGCGTGGCCGCTCCGGAGATATCGGGATGCGCGTGCGATCCCCACATCCCCCCCTCCTTAAAATAACCCTTTAGCCGCTAAGAGGCCGCCGTCACCTGAGGCTTTCCTGAGAGGGACATGCTACTCCGACAGCAACACGGTTTGAGTCCATGTTGGTGAGGGAGCAGCTCTAGCTGCAGACCGTCGTTGTCGCCGTGTAGGTACTTGCGAGCCAGGCCGGAACGTTGAAGGATGTCACGGAGCAGCTTGACAGTAACGGGATGTAGTAGGAGGCAAGAAGGCCGCTGGGTCCGGGTCACCTTGCGTCTCGGCGGCGTCACCTGCCTAGTCGGACGTGCCGGGTCCGTGGTGGCGAAAGGGTCCCTGGATTTCTTTTGGCTGCCTCGACCAGACTGACGCGATCCCCGAACCAGCCTCGATATGGCGCAGGACAGCTGTCTTTTGGTGTTCCCGGGGTTCGTTGTCCTCTGGTATTGGCGAACGCGTTTCTTTCTGTTCGTTCCGCCACAGCTCTCTCTGTTGTTGCGCCCCCTCGCGGGTGTCGGCACGCAAGATCGGCATAGGCGTACCGACTCACCCCTGACGATGGCTTGCACCTCGCTGCGCAGCAGGGGTCCACTCTGTCCTTGCGGGCGAAGTCTTTCGCTCGGCCTTGAGGCTGGGTGCTTGGTTGCGGGGCTCGCAACTCGGTCGCGGAGTTCTGCGGCGCGGTTCGGCGAATTCTGCGCCGCTGCGACCATTCCGGACCGGAAGTCGCCCGCCGTACCTCTCACCTCGCTGTTACTCGCCGCCTGTTGCCTGCACTGCGCTGCTGACTGCTTGCGGCCTGCTCGTTCGTACCAACAGTGAAGACGGTCTTTTCTTCTTGCTTGAAGGTTGTTGCACGGCTCCCGACGGGCGGTCTGCTGCTGCGACAATTCTGTTAGCCCCTCTCGCTTCTTCCGAAGAGAAAGCGCGTGCTCGCTCTGGAAGCCTGCATGCTAGACATCGGAGGAGCATTCCGTCCAATATCGCGCGCAATAAAATAGCCTCAGCGAACCGGACAGAGTTAGTTCTGCCGAGATCGCAAGTTATAACGCCGCACTGGGCTCGAACGTCGAGCTGTGCCACCCGATGCCGCTGCCTGCGGGCGCGGGAGAGCGTTCTCCTCGGGCCACTCGTTCCCTCTGTTGTAGTAGGGTTTGAGATCACAGACATGCACCGGTCGGCTGATCGGTCTTAATTTCAAGTCCGCCAGCCTGTACACGAGCGAAGAGACAGTCTCTCGCACCCGGTACGGTCCTGTCCATTTCGGCGCCAGAGAAGCTGAGAATTTCTTACTGGCGTCGCTCAGGACGTGATTCCGTCTCAACACCAGGTCGCCCACTTTGTAGTGAACTTCCCGATGAGAGCGGTCGTACTGCGCTTTCTGCTCGGCACGTGCAGTGCTCAGGTTCCGTCGCGCTTTTCGTAAAGCCTCCGTTACCTTCGCGCGCAGCCCAGTCGCATAATCGGCGCGTGCCGACGAAACAACCAGTTCCGTGCTGCTTCGTTCCTGTAGAGTAAGTTCTACCGGATTCAACAGCTCCCTCCCAAGGTTGAGGGTGGCGGGTGTATACCCAGTCGATCTATTCACTGTCGACCTGATAGCAAATCCAATTTCAGGAAGACAAGCGTCCCACTCATTGTGCGTCCCCGCAAATGCAACTAGCATGTGCTTGATGTTGCGGTTCACACGCTCAGTGGGATTCGCCTGGGCATGGTACGTGGTTGTTCTCCTGTGCTTAATGCCGAGAGCTGCACAAGAGTCCACGAAGAGTTTGGCAGTGAAGTAGGACGCATTGTCCGTTATCAGCTGCTCAGGATAGCCGAATCGTGTAAACACCTCGATCAGCTTTCCCATGATTACGCGTGCCGTCAGCTTCCGTAGGGGGAACAGTTCCACCCACTTGCTGAAATGGTCTGTGACTACGAGAAGGAATCGGTTCCCGCTCGGTGTCCTGGGGTAAGGTCCCATGACGTCACATGCCGCAATTTGCCACGGTGTTCGGCTATTGATCGGCTGCATGAGCCCGGGTGGGCGTCCACCACGCGGCTTCACGCGTTGGCACACGTTGCAAGAGCGGGCGTAGCGCATCACATCCCGCTTCATTCCCGGCCAGGTAGCAAAGCGGCACAACTTCAGATAAGTCTTAGGGCCACTTGCATGCCCAGCCAGGCACGTATCGTGAAAGTAGCGTAAAAGTGCTCCTCTCAGCGTGCGTGGAATCACCGCTTTGAAGGACTCATGTGTATCCTTCTCCGCGGGGATATATCTCAGCAGGACGCCGTCAGAGTCTAGCAGGTAGGAATCCAACGCGCTCACAGCATTACCAGCTGTTTCGGAGCGCCGCGCACCCACAGCAATACCAGCTGCGTCCATGTGCGCCGCGGCCGCGCCGCCGGGCTCCCGGAGCCCCTCAAACACTTTCTTACAAAACGGATCCTCCCGCTGTGCCTCTAACAGCTCCTTTCTGCCGAACACGCTCCCCACTGAACTGACGCAGTCCAAGTGGTTCACGCTTTCGTCCTGCGAAGGGGGTTCGTCTGCCCTTCCTTCGGGACCAGCGCCGTCGAGCATTGTAGCAGTTACTCTGCTCTTCGGCTGAGTCACTGAGGAGTCACGATGGGTATTAATGTTACCCCTCCTGACACCCTCAATCGTCGCAGCGGTTAGTCCGCTCTCAAGCTCAGTTTCGGGCGGGGTGAGTTGAGTAGTAATGTTACTCTTCTCACAGTCAACGGGCGCGCGCGAAAGTGCGTCCGCCACAACGTTGTTCTTTCCTCTCCTGTAGCGAACGGTAAAATCGTATCGCTGCAGGAGAAGTGCCCATCGCGCGAGCCGGCCGCTCGGCTCTCCTAAGCGCCTAAGCCAAGTTAGTGCCATATGATCGGTCTCAATTATGAATGGGACTCCATCAATATAGTAGTCGAACTTTTTGAGAGCGAAAATGATCGCCAGACATTCCTTTTCGGTCACGGAGTAATTTTTCTCTGCGGGAGTCAAAGAGCGGCTGGCGAAAGCTACCGGGTGCAAGCTACCTTCGTGCTGTTGGAGCAAAACCGCTCCTAGGCCAAGGTCGCTGGCGTCCGTATGAATGACAAATTCTTTGTTCAAATCTGGTAGCCTTAACTCAGTGGTTTCCACGAGCGCTTTTACGAGGTTGCGCAGTGCCTCCTCTTGCTCGGGACCCCACCTCCACTGCTCACCTTTCCTCAACAGCATTGTCAAGGGGGCTTGCAGTGCAGCGCAGTTTGGGATGAACTGTCGATAGAAGTTCGCCAGCCCCAAAAAGCGTCTCAGTCCGCCTATGTCTGCCGGTGACGGGAAGTTCAATAATGCCTGAACCTTGTCATCACACGGCAGAAGGCGTCCGTTATCAAGTTTAAACCCCAGTAGCGTTACTCGGGTTGCTGCGATCTGGGTCTTGGTCGGGTTTAGCGTTATCCCCGCAGACCTCAGACGCTCCAACACGTCCCTGAGATGGCGTAAGTGCCCATCAAAGGTACGCGAGTATACCACAACATCGTCCAGGTAAGCAAGAGCGTGGTGCCACCTTGCGTCACCCAAGACACGGTCCATCAGGCGCTGGTAAGTCGCAGGCGCACCGACAAGTCCGAATGGCATACGGGTAAACTGGAAAAGTCCCCTGTGACAAGTGAAGGCAGTCTTCTCTCGGTCACAGGGATCTACCTCCACCTGAAAGTATCCTCTGCTTGCATCGAGCGTAGTGAAGTACTTCGCTCCGCCAACGTTGGATACGATCGAGGGAATGCTAGGCAGCGGATATGCGTCCTTGCGTGTCACCTCGTTCAGGCGGCGATAGTCAACACAAAGGCGGGGCGTCCCATCCTTTTTCGGAACCAACACCACAGGAAAACCCCATGGGCTGTCCGACCTTTCAACAACGCCTGTATCGAGCAGTTCGTCCAGAGCGCTGTCTAGTGCTTTCCTCTTAGCCAAACTCACCGGCCGAGGATTACACTTCCACGGAGAGGCGTCGCCTGTCTCAATTTTGTGCCTGTATAGCGTAGTGCAACCAGGCCGCTCTGTGAATACGGCGTCATATTCAGTCAGAAGCGATGAGAGGCGAGCCTTTTCTTCCCCCGACAAACTGCTTGAGTCGTCCAGCAGCGGGTGGTATCGTTCGCCCCTCACTGCGGCACAGTCTGCCACCGCAGCGTGGGTTATGGGCTGTGCGGGAGGGGAGCAGTTCCCCTCCGCGCCTCTTTTCTCAGTGCGGTTGGCCGGACGGCATTTCGACCCGGCCGCAACCGTTCTGAGGGACCTTTTCGGGCAATCGTTTGGTCGGTCTGCGCGCGAAGCATCATCGAACGAAGTTGTCTCTGACGCTTTTTGAAATGAAACGAAAGGTTTCAGGGTGCCACATGCTCGCTCCCTATATCCTCCGTTGCAGACGTCAATAACAATGCCCGTCTTGGCGAGGAAGTCTCTACCAAGAATTATAGGAACCGACAGGCCGGGAAGGTGAGCGAGGCGCTGTCGCCTCACCCGTTTCTCCCACCGCACCACAAGCCTAGCAGCACAGCTCGCGTGTGCCGTGCCGCTGGCGAGTCGGAAGGTCACATTACTCTCCCTCAGTCGGATAGCGTTCCGACGGAGATGTTCACACACCTCGTCGCCAAATAGTGAAGCGCTTGCTCCTGTGTCTAACAGCGCAAAAAACCTGCGCCGGGCGACTGTAACCTCTATGAGCGGCGCTGGCGTGTCGCTGGGTAATCCAAAACGACAAGCCAGCGGGGCAAGGAGTTCATGTGTCTCACTTCGCACCGCTGTAACCGCCGCCGGCCATGCAGCGTTGCTTACCGGCGGCCCCGCTCGTTTCCCGAAAGCGCGTGCTCTCGGTTCGCAGGCTGTCTGCAATCCCGGGCGAAGTGCCCTGGCTGGTTGCACCGATAACAGAGGAGAGCCGGCCGTTTTCGGGCTTGGCGTGCAGTGCCTCGCGCCGTTTGACCGTTGTTCCTCTCTATCGACTGCTCCCTTGCAGGCACGCTCTGCTCTGGCATCATCGAGCCGGCATGTCGACCACGATTCTGCATACCTCGGCCATCGGCAGCGCATGCTGCACGCATGGCATAAGTGTACGGGTCGAGAGCCCGGTCAGATAAGTCCCAACCGTTTCTCAGTTGCCCGTCGCTGAAGGCAACCGCACCATCTCCACCGGAACGAGTGCGAAAAGTGTCCCCGTTCCACGCGCATCGCGGCTCAAGTGCCCTCGACGCTGGGGGTGGAGGTCGGTATGAGCGCGAGGCGAGTATGTCCGCCTGTATGCGCTTTGCCTCCGAGGCCAGCTCATCCAAATCCCTGAACTTGCTGCCTCTTAGGTACGCTGCGAAGGTGGGATGAGCTTGTCGCGTGACTCTCTCCACCTTATCGCAGTTCGGAGCAGAAGGGTCGGCGGTACGATAAAGTTCGTCCATCGCCCTGACGTACTCGAGCAAGGATTCGTCCGGATGCTGAGTACGTAGCTCCAACTCGCGCCGCAGACGACGCTCGTAATCTGCGGGCAGGAATTCCTCGCGTAAGGTCGCTCGGAACTCGGCCAGCGTGCTAGACCGGTGGCCAGTAAGCCGGAACCAGCGGGCAGCGTGATCAGTTAACGACACTGGTACGACGCGTTCCAGTATCTCGCCATCGGACAGCCCCGTTGCGCGCTGGTAAGTCAGCACGCGATCGAGGTATTCGTTGACGCTAACTGAATCATGATACCCGCTGTAGGTGGGTAAGTCCACCCTCACTCTCGGTCTAGCAGCGGCGGCAGATGTCAGCAGAGTGTTCTGCACGGCGCCTGTCAACCTCTCAATCAAGCGCATCGCATCGTGCAACAGTGCGTGCTGAGGCTCGCTCTGGCCAGTAATGCCTGGCACAGGAGCGGGACGCGTTGAGCAAGTGTGCCGCTGTGGCTCCATGCTCTCCGCAAACTCTGGCGAAGGGTTCGGCGTAATGTGCCTCACGCCTTCAAGGGTACATCCTGCCGGAGAGAGCGCCTCATGTGTAGCGCTACCCTCTTCGAAGCTTATCAAATTCCCAGGGCTAACGTTCGCCGCAGGGCATGACTGAGCGGTAGCAGTTACCGCCGCTTCGAATTGTTGCCTGTTGGTAGCAACCTGCGACAGCGTATACAACGGCTGTAAGTCAGCCCCGTATGCTGCCATGGTTCGTTCGTGTGGTGGCAATCACTCACACAAACAGACTCAACCCGTCACACCTCTGGCCCCACGTTGGGCGCCAAATATAGGGGTATTACTCAGGCTCGCGCGTGCGCACCTGACCCTTCTCTGGATCGCACAGCGCCGATGGAGCGGCAGTCGCTCGCTAGCACTTTCGCAGCAGCCCTAGCAGTCAGAGCTGTGACCCCTAACCCGCGGTTCGCAGTGAGTTGCGACCACGGCGGGTTCAGGCCAGGGGGGACAGGGTGAGTCTCGACCTAAGGTGTTTATTCACCTTAGAGTACAAGGATACCAACTGACAACAACAGCAACAACACATACAAATACAACACAAAACAACCACAGCGGCGGAGCATTCCGCACGTCTGGGGTGAAACAAACCGCACAATGTGG